>NC_072768.1:39996655-40261655 GCF_022539595.1 Amphiprion ocellaris
CTAAAAGTGACAAATAATTGAACACAACAAATACTCAGGTAAAAATCAACAATAGTTGGCTAAAAGTGAAATTTGATCAACTCTGACATGTTTAGCTGGAAGTTGTGGCTTTAACAGATGAACTAAATGTGAGTCATGTGAGCTGAAAAATCTAAAACTAATAGAAAATATGTCAAATATCTAAATGTAGCTGAAGTGAAGCTACGGGTTGAAAAGGCCCAAAATAAGAGGAATCTGGTTGAAATGTCTTTAATAAAGGAAATAAACTGTTGAAATTGAGCTAAAATAAGACGTGGAGTTCTGTCACTGCAGATGTGACAATAAATCAGAGGAAAATGACATAAACATTGAGCTTTATGCTGATTTAAATGTTCGTACGGGAACATGAGGCTCCTGCAGCTCAAAGGTAAAAACCTGCAGACGTCCGATACATTATCAGGGTGTTCCTTCTGATTAGAGTTTCCTTACTGAACGCTGATAATCTCGCATAAACAGGACAGAAGGTTGATAACTCACCTCATCGAGCTCGAACTGTGTGGAGAATCTGCTGGTGACGCCTTCGATCAGGAGCGATGTGTCTCTGGAAAACAAGGAGAAAAGTGTCAGTAAAACATGAGTGATGGGCACTGAAACGGATTTAAAGCAGATTAGTGATGAAGAAAGTGTTCAGAGTTAGATAAAAGTCTCTTATAACTGATTAAAAACGTAAAAGTAACGGATGGAGCAGTAAAAATGAACTTAGAATGTTAATAATGAGGACAAAGTTTGAACAGTTGTCATTTAAATTTAGTTCTAAATGTTGCAAAAGTTCAAAGTAACAAATGAGAGTTAAAATTCAGCTGAAAGTAGCTCAATTAATGAACCGAAATGTTGAAATATTTAACTAGAAGCAGAGTCAGAGTTACAAGTAAAGTTAAAAGTGATTCATGGAACAGTTTAATTTAGCTGTAAGTAACTTAGAACTGTTGACAAATTAAAATTAATCGGTGCAACAGCTGTAATAATTTGCTAAAAGTAATGTCGAAATGTTACAAAAGTTCACAGTAACAGATGTTTCTATTAAAATGAATCTAAAAGTATGTTTGTAACTGTTAAACTATACGGCTTCAAGTCACTTATTTGTTAAAAAAGTTCACAGTAACACATGCTACTGTTAGAATTTAGCTACAAGTCACTCCTAAATGTTGTCATATCTAAAGTTAATAGAGGCAACAGTTGAAATAATGACTTAAGTAAAAACTAATGAGAGTTGAAAAGGTTTAAAGTGACAGAGTTGGTCTGAAATATTCTGCTGAACAGAGTAAAGCCAACATCTGAGGGAGCAGCAGACAACGACGGAACCTTCAGGTAACGTTCAGGAACCTTCAGGTAACGTTCAGGAACCTTCAGGTAATGTTCAGGTGTAGCCTGAGAAATGAAACGCCTCCTGTTTGTTTTCCTCATAATAAACTTTATGAAGCTCAGTTATGATAAGCTCAGATTGAACAACTCAACCTTTGTCCTGAATCACAGCTTTCATATCTCACTGTTTATTATGGTCTGTTCTTTATCACTATTCTAAACTGTCCTTCAGTAGCAGGAAGACTCGGTTTACGACCTCCAGGAAGAGCAAGCAGACGGATGATTATTTAACAGATCACAAGTCATAGAAATACCACTGAGTCACCAGCATAAGTCATTAAAGAAGCTAACAACGTGGCTAAGTCAAGTCCATGCACCTCAGGTAGCTCGATAAAACTGTCTTCCTACTACCTCTTAAAGACACTTTAAATCACCGAGCCTTGAAATGTGTAAATACTGTATATTAAATTTTAATTACATTTAGTATTCTATAGATTTTAAAATTAGAAGTGTTTTTATAGTATTGTACAGCAAGATTTTCAGAGTATATACTAACCTTTCATACTAATGTCACTAACCTGCCTTTTCGTTATTTATGTTGTTGTATGTAAGCTGCTGAACACCTGAACTTCCCTCGGGATTAATAAAATATCTATCTATCTATCTATCTATCTATCTATCTATGGTCTATCTATCTATCTATCTAGGAAGCTAATTATACAGCTAAAGTAACTGAAAAACAGGTAATTACACAGCTGACATTATAGAAAGAAGCTAAATACACATCTAAATTAATAGAAAACTGCTAAATACACAGCTACGGCCATGAAAAGATGCTAACTATACAGCTAAACTAATAGAAAACAGCCAACTACATAGCTAAAGTAACAGAAAACAGCTAATTATACAGCAAAAGCCATAAAAAGATACTAGCTACATAGCTAAAGTAATAGAAAACAGCTGACTACATAGCTAAAATAACAGAAAACAGCTAACTACATAGCTTAAGTCACAGAAAACAGCTAAATACACAGCTAAAGCCATAAAAAGAGATGCTAACTACATAGCTAAAGCAATAAAAAACAGCTAACTACAAAGCTAAAGTAAAAGAAAACAGCTAATTACACAGCAAAAGCCTTAAAAAGATACTAGTTACATAGCTAAAGTCACAGAAAACAGCTAAATACACAGCTAAAGCCATAAAAAAGAGATGCTAACTACATAGCTAAAGTAATAGAAGATAACTAACTACACAGCTAAGGTCATAAAAAGATACTAGCTACATAGCTAAAATAATAGAAAATAACTAAGTACACAGCTAATTTATTTTTGTATTTTTTAAAAGCTAACTACACACTTAAGGACATAGGCAGAAGCTAAGTACACAGCTAAAATCATAGAAAACAGCTAATTAACTTCATTTTTTTAAAGCTAATACACACTTAAGGACATAGGCAGAAGCTAAGCACACAGCTAAAATCTTAGAAAACAGCTAATTAACTTTATTTTTTTAAAGCTAACTACACACTTAAGGACATAGGCAGAAGCTAAATACACAGCTAAAATCATAGAAAACAGCTAATTAACTTTATTTTTTTTAAAGCTAATACACACTTAAGGACATAGGCAGAAGCTAAATACACAGCTAAAATCTTAGAAAACAGCTAATTAACTTTGTTTTTTTTAAAGCTAACTACACACTTAAAGACATAGGCAGAAGCTAAATACACAGCTAAAATCTTAGAAAACAGCTAATTTGTTTTTTTTAAAGCTAATACACACTTAAGGACATAGGCAGAAGCTAAATACACAGCTAAAATCTTAGAAAACAGCTAATTTGTTTTTTTTAAAGCTAACTACACACTTAAGGACATAGGCAGAAGCTAAATACACAGCTAAAATCTTAGAAAACAGCTAATTAACTTTGTTTTTTTTAAAGCTAACTACACACTTAAAGACATAGGCAGAAGCTAAATACACAGCTAAAATCATAGAAAGCAGCTAATAATTAAAAATGGCTAGAATGAAAGGGATGCCAACTCATCCGATCAACAACGTCAGACCACAGGCAGCATGTGTTTCTGTAGGGTGTGTGTTTGTTGGTTGATCTGCAGGTTCTAAGATAACTACAGTTCCTGACTCAGAGGAAGCAGACCCACCCCTGTTGGATGTAGTCCCAGTGAGCCCTGATGAAGTTCCAGGCCAGGGCTTGACCCGCCGGGTTACTGGCGATGCTGTCGATGGTGGAGGCCACGTCCATGAGTCGGATCTTGTCCGGGTCCAAAGTGTACTCCAGGTATCTGCAAGATAAGGAGGCCTCTGAGTGGCTGTGCTGGGGATCCACCTGACCTCAGGTGTGTCTGAGCTGTCAGCAGTACACTGGAAA
Source organism: Amphiprion ocellaris (assembly GCF_022539595.1). NCBI lineage: Eukaryota > Metazoa > Chordata > Actinopteri > Pomacentridae > Amphiprion > Amphiprion ocellaris. The sequence goes on from NC_072768.1 coordinate 40,000,383, forward strand.
AATGCTCCACTCAAAACAAGAAAAAAAACTTATTTCAAGGAACTTTTACCTTGAAGAAGTGAAAAAATCTGCCAATAGAACAAGTGAAAAATGGCTTGGTACGATTTCTTGAAACAAGATGTGATATTTAGAATATTGAGATTTCAAAACTAGCTGGGAAATTTTTTTTAAGCTCTATTTTACCAGGATTGTCAAGCTTAGGTGTCTTAAAATAAGCCGGACATGCTAAAAAAAAAAAGAAGCAGTTTTTCATTCAAAAATAGATTTTTGCTTTCATATAACCTCCTAATTTGAGATGTATTAACCCTCCTGTTGTCTTCATTTACGGGCACCAAAGAATATTGTTTCCTTGTTTGAAAAAAAATCAGCAAAAAAAATCCCCAAATTTCTGAAAATTTGCAAAACCTTCAGGAAGAAAATTCCAATAATTCCTCAAAAGTTTCCCTTAAAAGCTTTATTTTTAAAAAATCCCCCAAATTTGGGAATAAAATTCTTATAAATATTTTCAAAAAATTTGTAAAAATCTTCCAAAAAAACAACTGAAGTGATTACATATATATCAGTAAAAACTTATATTTTCTTTAAGAACATTTTTTAAACATTTCTTTTTTTCCACCAAACATTTTTCAAAAATTTCCCAAAACTGGTGAAAATGTGGACATTTTTCCTGTAAAAACACCTTTTTTTCCCCCACATTTTCAAACGTTAAAATTGCAAAACCTTCAGAAACAAAATTCCAATAGTTCCTTAAAAGATTCCCTTAAAAGTTTTATTCTAAAAAGTCCTCCAAGTTTGGAAAGAAAATTCTTGTACATATTTTCAAAAAAATTAGTAAAAATATTCCAAAAAATCCTAAAAATATCTAAAATGATCACATATATATCAGTAAAACTTCTAATATTTTCTGAAGAACATTCACAAAAAATCTACCAAAATCCAGCAAATTTGCTGGATTTTGGTAGATTTTTTTGTGCGAATGTTCTTAAGAAACATTTTTAACATTTCTTTTTTACACCAAAAAATGTTCAAAAATTTCCCAAAATGTAGAAAATGTGGACATCAGAAGTTTCACTGTGAAAATAATTTTTTTTCTCACATTTTCAAACTTTAAAACGGGTCAATTTTGACCTACAGGACGACACGAGGGTTAAACTTATTTTGAGTTTTCTTCTAAAATTCAACTCAAAACAAGATAATTTCAAGATTGTTTGATTTAACAAGATATTTAAGACGCATTGTCTTAAAACAAGTCCCTCCATCTGCTGAAATGTCTCTTGTTAAGTGAATTTATCTTAAATCAAGTGGGATGAGACATTTAGACTGAAAATAAGACAAATAGACTTGGTAGGATTTCGAGCTTTTGCAGTGCAGTGAGTTGAAGCGACGGTTCACCTGTTGAGCAGCCAGATCTTCCTGGTGCAGGACAGAGCTTCCCTCAGCTGGTCCTTCTCAGACGTGTCGCTGGAGCTCAGGAACTGGTCCCAGGCAAACTCCCACTCAGCCTTCCCCCCTGCAGCCACCGCCTGGCAGTAGATCACAGAGCGCAGGTTGGGATGGATGCTGGATGGACACACACACACACACACACACACACACACACACACACACAGTTTACTAACCAGCCTCAGGACGTCTCATTTTCACGTCCTTGGTTCTGGACCGGACCAGAATCCCACCTGCTGGATCGTAAAGTCTGTTCTGCCCCATAAACATGTGGTACTTTTATATATTTGGTCAAAACTGAGTTATAACATCTGTCTGTTTCACTATATGGGAAAATATTCTGCCATAGAAACAGTTTTTAACAAAACAGCAGCCCCAGTCCAGAGCTAACTGCTGAATGTGTACTTGGTGTAACTGTACTTCATTCTGGGTCTGCTAGCTGCAGTTTCTGCTGTCTGGCTCAATAATCTGCCCTAGGACCAAGAAAACACTGATTGCAGTCTGTCTGAAGGCTAACTACACAGCTAAAGGCAAAGAAAACAGGTAACTACACAGCTAAAGTAATACAAAAACAGCTAACCACACAGCTAAAGGCAAAGAAAACTGCTAACTACACAGCTAAAAGCAAAGAAAACTGCTAACTACACAGCTAAAGGCAAAGAAAACTGCTAACTACACAGCTAAAGGCAAAGAAAACAGTTAACTGCACAGCTACAGTCAAAGGTAACAGCTAACTGCACAGCTAAAGTAATACAAAAACAGCTAACTACAGAGCTAAGGCCATAAACAGATGCTAACTACACAGCTAAAGCCACAGAAAACAGCTAAACACACAGCTGAAATTACAGAAAACAGCTAACTACACAGCTAAGGCCATAAACAGATGCTAACTACACAGCTAAAGTCATAGAAAACAGTTAACTACACAGCTAAGGCCATAAAAAGACGCTTACTACATAGTTTAAGTAGTAGGAAATAGCTAAATACACGGCTAAAGTAATACAAAAACAAATAGCTAAATACACGGCTAAAGTAATACAAAAACAAATAACTACACATCAGCTAAAGCTATACAAATGAGTTAACTGTACAGCTAAAACCATAGGGAAAAAAGCTAGTAATGCAGCTGACGCTATACAAGGAAGCTAACTACACAGCTAAAGTTATAGAAAGATGCTAACAACGCAGCTAAAGTCATACAAAGACAGCTAAAACTAATAGCACAGCTAATGTCAGAAAAAACTGCTAACCTAGAAGTTATCTTTAAATGAAAAATATCCCTTTATATGTAAATATATGTATCTATACTGTGCACACATTATAACACACACAAGTGTAGACACATGCAAATGCATTAACACACTTCCATGCATGTATGATCAGTACATGCATGTGTCTTGAAGTAATGAGCACATGCATGAAGAGTCAGTGTCTTTTAAAGCTGCATCTGGACAGTTTTCACATTACTGATAAACTGTGAAGGCATCAGAGTTTTGTTATTGATCATTACCTGCAATAAGATCATAATTTAAAAAACAGACTCCATGAAAATTCTGCCAAGTGCAGCTTTAGAAACCACCACAGTGAAGAAACAGCCACCGAAAGTGATTAGAGACACCTACCTTCACTAAATCATTGCTGCAGAGCAAAGCTACAGAATATAAGGAAAGCTGTTAGGCCATTGTTGAAGAGAATCTCAGAAGGAGTGGTACAGAAATGATAGTTAGTGTCCGTACTTATTGGTTCCGTTGGGCTGCATCCACTCTGTAAACTTCATTTTAGCCATTTCTACACATTCTGGGAGTCCATTGGAACAGGCCATCCAGATGGCGTTCACCTGGTTGTGTCTTTGGAGGAAGCACAGTTTCATTTTATACAATAAGTATGAAACAACAGTAGAGATGCATCCAGTAAAAGCTTCTACAGTAACCCAGAACCAGAGATACACTCAAGAGTTCATCCTCTGAAACCCAAAACCTACCACTATGTTTGCTTTTTCTTAAAAAAAAAAAAAAAAAAAAAAAAATCACCTAAATTACACCCATCATGTGGCAGAAACTGTGAAAACAGAAGAAAAAATGTTGGATTTTAAACTTTTTCCACAGTCCTGAAACTGTTCATCTGTGATTTAAGCAAAATCTATGCCTAAAATTGTGATATTTCAAAATCACTTTACATGAAACGCGATTCAAATTGGCAGAAACAAGAAACAAAACAACAAATGTGAGACGCAAAATTATAAAAAACGATACAACAAACAACAAAAGGGAGCAATAAAGAGGACAGAAACAGGCTAAAACTTTCCCAGAGAGACACAAAACAAATGAAACTGTCAGAGTTTGTGGAGTTTTTAAAAAGTTAAATATCTATAGTAGGTAGAGACAAAATGACCACAGAGACAAATGAGATGCAAAACGACAAAAAAGACGACACAAAACAACACAAATGCGACACTGTGCGACCTCAGTTTCCTATCATGTGAAGCACATTTCACTACTCAGATCTAATGTTTCAGTTTCATGTTTAATTTTTCATTTTCATGTACAATGTCATAGACGTAATGTGTAATATTTAATTTCCTAATTCATGTGTGATATTACTTATTATCTCAGCTTGACTTTATTCTGTTCTACTCAAGTCTTATCTTATTTCAGTCATGTATTGGACTTCAATTTTATTGCTTTCTACTTTTATTCACCGCATTTCTTCTCTTATGTAATTTGTTCTGAACAATAGTTGGCACAAGAATTTCCTTTAGGATTCATTTATCTGATCTTATCTTTGGTTATCGTAAAGCCCTGCAGAGCTGAGCTGGAGGACATAATTCTGTAGGTTTTAACCCTTCAATCAACTGTTGATGTAAAGTGATGAGTGCATCTTTAATCATTAATATTCACAATAACTTACTTTAATCTGGTTTTTAAAAATGCTGTTTGAAAAAAACATCTGCTGGATTGTTTGTTCGAGAGATTACTGTTATGGTAATTTAGTAATATGTCTCCAAATCAAGGACCTCTGAAGGTTAATTAATGGGTCATTCCAGCTAAATACAACAAATACTAACCTAAAAGTCAACAAGAGTTAGCTAAAAGGGACAAATAATTAGCTAAACACAGCAAATGCTAAGCTAAGAATGGGTAGAGCGTGTCTTGTTTCTGTCATTTTATGTCTTGTTTTTGTTTTATGTCTCATTTTTGCCATTAACATCATCCAACAGTTTTCCTAAAGAATGTGTAGATCAAAGCTATGTCCTCTCTTCTATTTTCCATCTTTTCATCCCATTGTCAGCCTTGATTGAACGTCTCCCTCCAGCTCATATTATCAGGATCAGACTAATTCTTTGGACTGTTTTCCATCAGTCAGTTTGTCCTCTTGGTCAGCAGTAACAGCAGCTAAATATCTAGCTTCTACTGCTGAGAAAAAGATCACATTAGCATGGATTAGAGTAGAGTTAGCAAACAGCACACAAAACATGGAAGAAAAATGCTACCATTGATGTGGAAGCTGAGCCAATCAGTACCTATTATTGATTAATATGGAGCAGGAAACTGTAAAAGAGAAGGTTTATTCTTCAAACATTTTGAATCCCAGACATCCTCCAGTTTTGGAATGATCCTCCTATAATCAGTTTGCTGTTCACACTCTCCCATATCTGCTCAAGTTTGTCCTGCACTGTGAATCTGTGAAGCTGTAAACTGAAGCATGTGTAAATCTGTAGACCATTAAACCAGGAAGTAAACCTGCTGCACCAATAAAACCTCATTACAGCCGAGGGCTCAGTGAAACCAGTCTCCTTACTGCTCAGAGTGATCCTCAGGGACCGTGGTGTTATTGGTGTATTTCCTGTAGAAGTCGTACAGTCCCTCCACCTGGTCCCTCAGGTACGCCTGCAGGAACATTTACACAACAGGTTAGGCAATATTCACATCTGGAGAACAAGTTTACTGCACATCTGTTTCATAGCTGAATGTAAATACAAGCATTCAGTCTGTTAGCTCCAGCATCAGCATCATACAGCGGTAATTAGCGGGTCCTGATACCTGCATGGGGCCGTAGACCTCAGAGCGGTCGAACATGAGGACAAAGTAGTGCAGGTTAGTGACTGCTGACTCCCAGGGGAGAAACTCTCTCTCTTCACGGAGGAACAGCGTCGAGTTCAGAGCCAGAGTCACGTCGATCAGTTTGGCCCTGCAGAGATCAGAGGTTAGAACGTGGTCGGGTCAGAACCAGAGGCCGAACGGGTCAGAGTCAGCACCTGGCCAGGTTAAAGGCATCATCGATCAGCTGGCCGCGGTTCATCAGCGGGATCAGCTGCAAAAGAAACAAAAAAAAAGACAAAGTTTCAGGCTGGAAATGTGACAACTTCTACTAAACGTCTTCTTATGAAACAACTACGTATTGACTATTATATTGGTTTTATAAGTCAGACATTAACCAGCAGTTGATGTTTATGACTCTGAGATTAAGAATTTTATCTCTGATTCTGTCACAGTTTCAAGTTTCCATAAAATCCACAGCAGAAATTAGACATCAATGCCTCTATTTAGCTTTAATGTATGAGAAAGACAGAGATATGCTAGCTGTTACTTAGAGATGCTAGCTGTTACTTAGAGATGCTAGCTGTTACTTAGAGATGCTAGCTGTTACCTAGAGATGCTACCTGTTACTTAGAGATGCTAGTTGTTACTTAGAGATGCTAGCTGTTACTTAGAGATGCTAGCTGTTACCTAGAGATGCTAGCTGTTACTTAGAGATGCTAGTTGTTACTTAGAGATGCTAGCTGTTACTTAGAGATGCTAGCTGTTACCTAGAGATGCTACCTGTTACTTAGAGATGCTAGTTGTTACTTAGAGATGCTAGCTGTTACTCAGAGATGCTAGCTGTTACTTAGAGATGCTAGCTGTTACTTAGAGATGCTAGCTGTTACCTAGAGATGCTACCTGTTACTTAGAGATGCTAGCTGTTACTTAGAGATGCTAGCTGTTACTTAGAGATGCTAGCTGTTACCTAGAGATGCTAGCTGTTACTTAGAGATGCTAGCTGTTACTTAGAGATGCTAGCTGTTACTTAGAGATGCTAGCTGTTACTTAGAGATGCTAGTTGTTACTTAGAGATGCTAGCTGTTACCTAGAGATGCTAGCTGTTACCTAGAGATGCTAGCTGTTACTTAGAGATGCTAGCTGTTACTTAGAGATGCTAGCTGTTACTTAGAGATGCTAGTTGTTACTTAGAGATGCTAGCTGTTACCTAGAGATGCTACCTGTTACTTAGAGATGCTAGCTGTTACCTAGAGATGCTAGCTGTTACCTAGAGATGCTAGCTGTTACTTAGAGATGCTAGTTGTTACTTAGAGATGCTAGCTGTTACTTAGAGATGCTAGTTGTTACTTAGAGATGCTAGCTGTTACTTAGAGATGCTAGTTGTTACCTAGAGATGCTAGTTGTTACTTAGAGATGCTAGCTGTTACTTAGAGATGCTAGTTGTTACTTAGAGATGCTAGCTGTTACTTAGAGATGCTAGTTGTTACCTAGAGATGCTAGCTGTTACTTAGAGATGCTAGCTGTTACCTAGAGGTGCTAGCTGTTACCTAGAGATGCTAGCTGTTACTTAGAGATGCTAGTTGTTACTTAGAGATGCTAGCTGTTACTTAGAGATGCTAGTTGTTACTTAGAGATGCTAGCTGTTACTTAGAGATGCTAGCTGTTACTTAGAGATGCTAGCTGTTACTTAGAGATGCTAGTTGTTAGCCTAGTGATGCCAGTTGTTAGCCTAGGGATGCCAGTTGTTAGCCTAGTGATGCCAGTTGTTAGCCTAGGGATGCCAGTTGTTAGCCTAGGGATGCCAGTTGTTAGCCTAGGGATGCTAGGTGAAAGCATATTTTGACTTTTCAACCCCAGCTCCCAGTACTTCTTCCCAGCCTGCTGGAGTGTTTCTGTTAGAGTGCAGCTGATATGTGGAAGGTTTGGGGTTTTAGTGAAGTTCTGGTCCAGAGCTCACATGTCGGTTGGTCTCCAGCTGCTTCAGGAGGAGCTGCCAGTTCTCCAGGTTGTAGTTGACCCTGTAGTATCCGGTGGAGTTGACGTTCGCCAGGATCCACTCGCCGTCCTTCGAAATGAATTCTTCTTTCTTCACTGTTCCAAACACAAAATACGTTACACTAAACTCACTACAAACCAAAAATGAAGCAGTAATCCATGTGTGGATTGATGTGGAGACTCTGGGCTCCTGGTCATTTTACATGTTGTAGTTTTAAATGTCTCTTCATGGTAGTTTTTCCTTCATTGTGGTTTTCTTTGTGATCATTTTCCATAGTTTTCAATAGTCTCTGTCTATTTATAGTCAGTTGGTGTCTCTTCACAGTTGTTTTACGTCTATTTGTGGTCATTTCACATCTGTTTATCGTCTTTTTTTTGTCTCCTTGTAGTCTCTTTTGACAACTTTGTGTCTCTGTGTGACCATGTTTCCTCTCTGTGGTTATTTTGTGTCTCCAGTATTTCATTCAGGTGTTGTGGTCGTTTCACATCTGCTTGTAGTCATCTAGAAACTACTGTTTGTTGTTTTGGGTCTCTTTATGGTCATTTTAGATATTTTTGCAAACATTTTAAGTCTTTTTGTCGTCCTTTTGCCATTATTATGTCTGTTCATGGTCATTTTACAATGTTTATGGGGCTCTGGTGTCTCTTTGAATTCCCTTGGAGTCTTTTTAAAGGTCTGAGGTTGTTTTGTGGTACTTTCAGATCCATTCTTGGTGTTGTGTAACCAATCAAAAACCATCATCTAAACCAGGGGTATCACACATACGGCTCGCGCCCCAAAACCGGCCCTCCAGAGGGTCCAATCCGGCCCGCAGGACAACTTTGTAAAGTGTAAAAATTCCAGAGAACACATTAACTGCAAATTTTAAATGTGTAAAACTATAAATTTAGAATAATTTTTAGACCATGACAAGTTGTGTTGATCATAAAGTAAAATGCTAGATTGTTCAGTTCCGGATACCTGAGACTAAATATTTTGTACCTTTGTAGACACTCACACTAATGTCTGAAAAACTGAGGCAAAACATTGTTGAAATTGAATTTATTTCCTTAAAGAAATTTCAGGTTGTTCATGATGTTTTGTAAAAAGATAATTCCTTAAATGTGAACAGTTATATGTTTTTATTCTGTGATTTTACTGGTCCGATCCACTGGAGATCAAACTGGGCTGAATGTGGAACCTGAACTAAAATGAGTTTGACCCCTGATCTAAACTAAACTGATCCGTTTCTTGTCAGATATGGTAACAAAGCTGTTAAAATGTGTTTTTGCATCAGTCTGTGTTCAGGTGTGTTACCTGGTCCCAGGACATCCTCCAGCCACACCAGAGCAGATTCAGACATGTTGGACATGACCCTGATGGGGACGGGCCAGCACAGCCTAGACAGAGAACATAGATGGTCTGATATTATCAGGACGCTCATGATCTGCCTGAAAAAAAGCATTTTTAATAAAACACAATAAAAGCACAGTGATTTGGAGCATGAAGTCTGATGTGCAGATCTGCTGCTGTGGTCTGAATGAGGCCGAAGCAACATAAAGCAGGTCACAGAGGGTTAAATTATTACAAAACTCCACCATCGCAACGTAAACGAAGTTAGAAAACGTTGCAGAGATGAAGGATAATCAGCTGCAATCAGCTGCATGATTCATCTGCTGCCAGGAAACATCCAGAGAACGGTTCCCAGGAAAACGTCCTTCTGGCAGCTGCAGCAAGAAACAGTTCCACTCTCTGGAGGAGATCGTTGTCAGCAGGAGTCAGCTGGGGCCGAGTTTATGAAGCAATAAATAAATCACACTGATGTTTAATATCTATGATCACGCTGCAGTCATCTGGATTCATGACATCACATCATCTCAGCAGGTTTCAGAGTTAGCAGAGTAGAACCAACAGTACAAACAGCAGCGTGAGCTCACTGATGCAACACAGCTAAAGCTTTAGCTTGTTTTAACTCCCACATATCAAACACTTTAATAACATGTATTTACATCTTATTAATGTTCTTTACAAGTGCAAATAGCTAGTGCAAGGGATGCTAGTGACTAGCTTTGGGCTACTAGTTGTTAGTCTACAGCGTATAGTCACTAGTCCAGAGATGTTAGCTGCTAGCCTAGGGATGCTAGGTATTAGCCCAGGGAATCTAGTCACTTGTCTAGGGATGCTAGATGATACCTAAAGATGCTAGTTGTTATCTATTATTATGTCATGTTAGCCTAGAGATGCTAGTTGTTATCTATTATTATGTCATGTTAGCCTAGAGATGCTAGTTGTTATCTATTATTATGTCATGTTAGCCTAGAGATGCTAGTTGTTATCTATTATTATGTTATGTTAGCCTAGAGATGCTAGTTGTTAGCATATGGATTCTAGTTACTAGCCTGAGGATGCTAGTTGTTTGTCTAGGGATGGTAGTTTTTAGCCTGGAGATGCTTGCTGTTAGCCATGAGATACTAGGGATTCTTGGTCACTAGCCTTGGGATGCTAGCTATTAGCCTAGTGATGCTATTTGTAAGCCTAGACATTATAGTAACTTGCCTATGCATGCTAGTTGTTAGCCTAGGGAAGCTAGTTGTTAGCCTGGGGATGCTAGTTGTGAAGAAGAGATGCTATTTTGCTGTTGAGGTTAATTCAGATTTAACCTTTCAGAGGAATTAAAGACAGAGTAAAGTCGACCGTGCAGGAAGTGAGGTGTTTTTGTACCTGGACTCAGCAGTGTTGTTGTACAGAAACCGTTTCTGGTAGATTTCTCCGTTGGTCGTGTCGATGGTGATGACTGGAAAACCTTCCTGAGTGATCCACGGCGTCATCAGCTGTTCAACACTGAGGCCATATTTGCTCCGTCTCACCTGCAAACAGCCACAAGTCGGTTCGTATTTAGTCAAACTGAGTTCTGAGGGTTTTATTTTCCACACAGTTCTCTTTATGTTGATGTAAACCTGCTTCAGTTCAAGCTAAATGACATCAGCATCGTCAGAATTACTAGAACTAATAACAGGTTTGGAGATGTGGCTTGTGGTTCCAGGACGTTACCATTTCTATGGAGTTCCACAGGTCGTTCTGGTTGGTGTTTCTGAACCTGAAGGTCTTGAGGTAACTCTGAAACACACAACGAAGTGTCACGGTTACAACCCACGATCAGTTTAACTATTATCAGGAGGAAGTTGAGCAGGATAATAAATTCCAAACAGCTGGGAAACCCAGAGACGCAGTGTTGAAATGCGTGTTTGACCGGAATCTGCTTTCAATCTCCAGGATGTGAACATGTTTTATTACTGCACTGATATTGTTATCAATAATTAAAGTCACAGTGAGGTGGACGAGATCTGACTGAAGCAAACAGAAATGCAACAAACAAAGTTTTCTTTTCTAGATTCATGTAGAAAATCAATTTTCTCTGGACAATTTCTTTGATTTTTCAAAGTCTCAGAATGTCACATTTTGCAGCATTTAGTCCCAAATCAGCTGCTTTTCCATCAGTAACACGAGGAATTCCCACAAGCAAAACCAAGCCAGAGATAATTAAAGCCAGATTCTTTATTTTCTCCTCCTGACAATTAAAGCATCAAATTAAAGGACTTCGCTGTGAGAGTTTTCTTCTCCACCCATGTTGGAAAAGCTGCAGTAGAGACAAGAAGTTACAGAAGTGGATTCATTTTCTCTCAGAACTTGTTCTATCCGGAGATTAACCGTCAGATCAACCAGAGCTTCTGAGGTCAAACATGACATCTGCAGGATTTCTGTGAGGTTCAGCCTCTGAATGAGGTTAAAAACTCACGTTGATTCCTTCGTTGAAAACTGATTCTCCCACAACGTCTGCCAGCATCCTCAGCATCAACGATCCCTGCAGAGAAGACACAAATTACACGGTGAAAAAATAAGTTCATCCCACAAAAACTTCCAACATGTTCAACGTATTTTAACAAGCAAACTGTCCACCCTCTTTGAGACTTTGCATTCAGCAACTAATGACAGTTTGTGGTCATTATTGTTAAATTTAAATGTACGACAAAGGAGTTCTTTTCACATGTTTCCGACAGTGTTTCTGACATTTCAATGCTGGACCTTCATCAGGAAAAGGGTGATTCTGGTTTGTTCTTCTGGAGAATTGAAACGTATAAAATCCATCTAATTACAATCAGGGTGCAGATTTGTTGACTAGAACAGGAACAGGAACCCGACTCGTTGGATCATGTTCATTTTGTTTCTTACTGCTATTCTAAAGGAACCTGACTCATTTAACCCTCGTGTCGTCCTGTTGGTCAAAACTGACCCATTTTAAAGTTTGAAAATGTGGGAAAAAAATATATTTTTCCGAGTGTTTGATTCCAAAAAGACCAAATGGAATCACAGGATCTGCAGGTAAATCTGCTGGAGTCACTGTGCTGCTTCTGCAACCAGAATCTCAGCACATTCAACCTGCATGGAAGGAAAAAGGCTTTTTCTGTCCAACAACACTGGAGCCAAACTCCATGTGTTCCAGTGAACATATGGAGAAACTTGAGGCCTTCAGGGAAAACGTCTCCGGATCAGAGATGCTGTTTCCGAGCCGTTCAGGAGGAGAAGCTCCAGCAGCTGGTGGTCTGAGGTTCAGCTGCTGCCTCCATCAGCTCCACCAGGAATCCAGCATCATCTCCCAGAGCTGGACGATAATGAGAGGCCTGAATCTGAACGTTAGCAGATCCACCAAGCCATGACTCACAGAGAAGAAATGCAGCGTTATGAAATGATCCCAGATCTAAATCCCACTGAAAGGTTGAGCAGGACTAGAACCCTCAAACATCCTGAAACTGGAGGGACTTTGCAGGAAAATGGTAAAAAAATTCAGCAGGTTTATGTCAGACACAGTGGACATTTATTCAAACAGCCTTCAAGAAGTTCCGTCTGCTGAAGGAGGTGACAGAAGCTCCTGATGCCGAGGCTGAAGATACTTTCTACACCGACAAACACGACATCTGGCCCTGACTATGTTGAAGAATCGACTGAAAAAGCTCCATGTGCTTTTATTCAAGTGTTTCTCCTGAAGACAGCGCATCAAAGAGGATCACGTTTACTGTCACAACATGTCAACAACAGTCAACAAACCCATCACATTTCGGGATGCTAGCTGCTACTCTAGAGATGAGTGTTGTTAGTAAAGGGGTGCTAGCTAGTAGCGTGGACATTCTTGCCAATTGCCTAGTGATGGTAAGGGTTAGTCAAGGGATGCTACCTGTTAGTCTAGGTATATTTGTTAGCTTAGGTATGTTAACTGCTAATCTAAGCATAGCAGTTTTTAGTATAGGAAGTGCAGACGCTGTTCAGCATGCTAGTTGCTAATGTAGCAATGCTGTTTGTTAGTCCAGGGGTACTAGTTTCTAGCTTAGGGATTGCAGTTGCTTGTTCAGGGATGCTAGCTGCTAGCCTAGAAATAATCATTACTAGTAAAGGGGTGCTAGCTAGTAGCATGGAGATTCTTGCCGACTGTCTAGTGATGCTAAGTGTTTGTCAAGGGATGCTAGTTGCTAGCCAAGGGATGCTACTTGTTAGTCTAGGTATGCTACTTGTTAGCTTAGGTATGCTAACTGCTAATCCAAGCATAGCAGTTTCTAGTATAGGAAGTGAAGGCGCTGTTCAGTGATGCTAGTTGCTAATGTAGCAATGCTATTTGTTGGCCTAGGTATGCTAGCTGCTAGTCCAGGGATACTAGTTTCTAATGTAGGGATTGCAGTCGCTTGTTCGGTGATGCTAGTTGCTAGTCGTGAGTTGCAAGTTCTTAACCTAGAAATGCTAGTAAATGCTAGCTTTAGTGTAGCTATACTAGTTGTTAGCCTACAGTTTCTAGTTTGTAGCCTTACTTATGTTCCACACGACTGTACATGTTTAATCTGCAGCTACAGGAGAAACATAAAAAACACAATTTATGAAATATGAAGTCCAGACTTTCTGATAAGAATCTCCAGACTGTGAGCTCGTGTTGCTGCTGTTGCCATGAGCTGTGTTGACTCTTACTTTGCTGTAGGTTATAGAGTCAAACAGTCCAATGATCTCGTCGGATGTCTGTATGTCTTCCTGAGGAGGACTGAGAGGATGAGATGAAGCCAAAGCATCTTCCTGAAACGCTGCATGGAGGTTGTTCATGATGAAGGTGTCTTTCTGAGGAAACAGATACAGGACACTCATCAGGTCACGTTCTGTTCTCATGTGGATTTTAAATCAACAGTAAAAGAGCAGAGCTGCCAAATAATCAACTAATTAGTGAACCGCCAACTATTTTGATCATCGATTTGTCATATTGGGTCATTTTAAATCTAAATCCTTTGATTTCAGCTTCTTCACTGTGAATATTTTCTGTTTTCTTTCCTCTTTGACAGTAAACTAACGATCTTTGGACTAAACAACATTTGAGGAACCTCTGATCTACATTTCTCACCACTTTAGAGACCAAACCCCTAATTGATTGATCCAAAAAAACTAAATTAGTTGCTAATAAACCATGTGTGGATAGATTTGACATATCACAGTTATTCCAAGAAATATTTCAAGAAAAGACAAGAACAGTGGTTTAGCACAAAACAAGACGACACCTGTACAAAAAGAGACTCAAAACAATGTGAAAGACACTAAAACAACCTCAAAAAGACTCAAAACAACCACAAAGAGACACTGAACTACCTCAAAGACACTAACACAACTTCAAAGACACCAAAACAAACTCAAAAAGATTTAAAATAACCGGATATTTTTAAATCAGGTTGAGTCTTGTTCAGTGTATTTTCAACAAAGGCTGGAAACCACTGATGTAATCTGGAACGATGCGTTTGGATTTTAAAAGCTTGTAAAATTACTGGCTGTGTCAACTCTCCTCCTCACAACCAGACAGAAAACGGCCACAAAAACACTAAAACAACCTCAGAGACGATAAAACAATCTCAAAGAGGCACAAAACAAGGTCAAAGAGAATCAAAACAGGCACAAGGAGACACAAAAGAACCTCAGAGACATAATACAACCTCAAAGAGACATAAAACCACCACAATCAGACACAAAACAGCTTTAAAGAGACTCAAATCAACTTCAAAGACAATGTTTGTGTCATACATTAGTCTGCATCTTTCACCATAGAAATGATTTCTTGTCTTCTGATTCCCGTGTTTAAAAAGTGAATACTTTCTGGTTTTTCCTCCTCTGTGACAGGAAACTGAATAGAAACAGGAACTCAGAGGAACATCTGATCCACATTTTACCAGTTCACCATCCCATCAGATTCCCAACCACCATTAGACCAGAAGAATCATCAACACAGAAGGAACCTGGAGCTCAATGTAAGAACAATAAAAATCCACGGTTGGATGGATCAGTTGGGTTTAACTGTTGCACGACATGTTGAGCACGTCTGTAAATGTTCTTTATTTGCTCCTGTAAAACCATATTTTAGTCATTTATTAGCTCTGTTGCCGGGAATTCGGATGCTGGATCCATAAATCTATAAACTGTGGAGTTTCTGGGTTTATCGTCTGACAGGTGACTCAGTTCATGTGCAGCATGAGACTTTTCTTTTTTTACTAGACTGAGCAACAAACCCACTAAACAGAAGAACGTCTGTCAGCGTGAACTCACCATTCTGAACGTGGGCTCAACGGCGTCTACGGCAAAGTGCGACATGTAGGTGGCGAAGCCTTCATTCAGCCAGATGTTGTTCCACCACTCCATCGTCACCAGATTCCCAAACCACTGTCACATGACCCAGAAGAACCATCAACACAGAGGGACACTGGAGCTTCATGTAGTAATTCAAACCCACAGTCGGAGGCAGGAAGTGTGTTTTTGTTGCACTACTTTTACTTGTTCGTTCTACATTTCAGTCATTGATCAGCTCTGGAGGGCAGCTGTTGTAGAATTTCTGGATTCAAAATGAAGTTCTATAAAATATTTTGGCTGAATTTTGAGGGTTTTGTTTGTTTTCAGACCTGAGAATTTGGGAGATTCCCATTAAAAAACATCTAACCTGGGAAGTCATTTTAAGGGCCTAAAGGTTTAAGGGTTTAACTCAAAGTGTTCAAATGGACTCATATAGGTATGTTGTGAAGTGTAAATGTCTAAAAACTGGATAACTTTTTCATTTTTAAGGGCCAATAATTATTAATTTTTGCCATTTTGTACAAATTTCAGGTCATTTGAACAAATTTTGCATGACTGGTAAAATTTTAGTTGATTTTAAGCCAGTTTCGGGTCATTTTGAGCGACAGTTGAGTCATTTTGAACAAATACTGAGTCATTTTGGACAAATTTTAAAAGGTTTTAGGTCAAAATATCTAAAAACTGGAACCTTGTCTGGTCAAACTTTAACACATCAGATTTTACCGATGTTAGAGCCTCAACAGTTGGAGAAATGTGGACCAAAGACTGTATTTTAGTACAAATATGGATCCATCCATAGATATACACTTACAGGAACTTTATGGAGACACTAGACCAGCCTGGATTGGAGATCGTTATTATTCATTATTGTCATTTAGAACAACTTTAAGGTGTTTCTGACAGGTTTTAAGTCAAAATAGCCAAAACACCAGGATATTTCTGTGGCTCCAATCCCACCTTCGTTTGAAATGTTTGCACTTTTTGTCCATCCATCCATCCATCCATCCATCCATCCATCCATCCATCCATCATCTATACACCACTTAATCCTCATTAGGGTCATGGGGGGGCTGGAGTCTATCCCAGCTGACTCAGGTGAAGGCAGGGGACACCCTAGACAGGTCGCCAGTCTGTCACAGGGCTACATACAGAGACAAACAATCACTCTCACATTCACACCTACGGGCAATTTAGAATGATCAATTAACCTCAGCATATTTTTGGACTGTGGGAGGAAGCCGGAGTACCCGGAGAAAACCCACGCATGCACAGGGAGAACATGCAAACTCCATGCAGAAAGATCCCGGGAAAGACGGGACGTGAACCAGGGATCTTCTAGCTGCAAGGTGAAAGTGCTAACCACTACACCACTGTGCAGCCCTGCACTTTTTGCTTTACATTTAAAATACCAATAAATAAACTGTCCTCTGCTGGATCCATCCAGTCATTGTGATCTGATGGAATTATTCTGTCTGTTCTCTCCACATGTCATGGCTGGTAGCTTTATTTCTGGAGTAACTGAACCATTAAAAGGGCTTCACAGGTCTTTTTTGAGGATGAAAACACTAAAATTCCCAGGTAGGAAAACATGAAAGAAACAAGAAGCCATCAACACAGAAGGAAACTGTCAGTAAATGTTAGAATAATAAAAATCCACAGTCGGATTCATCAGTTGGGTTTAACTGTTGCACAACATGTTGAGCAAATGTTCTGTAAACGTTCTTTATTTGCACCTCGAAAACCATGGTTTAGTCATATATTAGCTGTGTTTCCCAAAAACACCCTCAGAGTTGCCAGGAAGTCCGATGTTGGATCCATAAATCTATAAAATGTGGAGTTTCTGGGTTTATTGTCTGACCTGATGAGCCAGTTCGTGTGCGATGATGCCGGCGACGTTTTCCTTATGCAGCAGCGACGACACGCCTTCTTCATACAGCAGGACACCCTCCTGATAGGTGACCAGACCCCAGTTCTCCATCGCTGCCGGGTACAAGTCCGGCAGCGCAATCTGGTCTGAAGCAACCACAGACACCAACAAACCATGAGGTCTCAACGTTTGCTACGAACCACACAGTCGAAAAGATACTGAATAATAAATATCTCATTCATTGTGAGATCTAATTAAAGCAATATTGATCATGAAATGTGTAATTCATGCTAACATTAGTAAAATCTCAATGTTGAATGCATACGCTGACATTTAAGTTCCATCTAGCACCAAAATTTTGCTTATTTAACCTTGATTTAATGCAAATCATTAGTCTAGTTGTTAGTTGTTAGCTTAGAGATGCTATTTGTTTGCCTAGTGTAATTAGTTGTTAGCCTAATAATGCTAATTGTTAGTCTAGGGAAGCTAGTTTTTAACCTCAGGATGCTGGTTGTTAGCCTCAGGATGCTAGTCATTAGTCTAAGGATGCTATTTGTTACACTAGGGATGCTAGTTGTTAGCTTTGGAATGATAGTTGTTAGCTTAGGGATGCTATTTGTTAGTCTCGTGTAACTAGTTGTTAGCCTAGGGATGCTAGTTGTTAGTCTATGGATGCTAGTTGTTAGCTTAGGGATGCTATTTGTTAGTCTAGTGTAACTAGTTGTTAGCCTAGGGATGCTAGTTGTTAGTCTATGGATGCTAGTTGTTAGCTTAGGGATGCTAGTTTCTAGCTTAATGATGCTAGTTGTTAGTCTATGGAAGCTAGTTTTTAGCTTAGGGATGCTAGTTTCTAGCCTAATGAGGCTTTTTGTTAGTCTCGAAATACTAGCTGTTATCCTAGAAATGCTGGTTGTTAATGTTGGGATGCTACTTGTTAACCTAGGGATACTAGTTGTTAGCTTTGGGATGCTAGTTGTTAGTCTAGTGTACCTAGTTGTTAGCTTAGGAATGCTAGTTGTTAGTCTAAAGACCGTAGTTTGTATCTTAATGATGCTAGTTGTCAGTCTAGGGATGCTTGTTGTTAGCTTAGGGATGCTATTTGTTAGTCTAGTGCAGTGTTTCTCAAATAGTGGGGCGCGCCCCCCTGGGGGGGCACAGAGGCATGTCAAGAGGGGCGCGGGCGACTGGGAGGAAAAGGTTCTTCAACACGGAACTAATTAGCTGAACTATTGTTTTAACGTCGGCCTGTTTTTCGCGGCGTACAACAATACTGAAATTGTGCTGGCCCCATAGACTGTATATGCCATAGATATAAATAATAATAATAATAATGATCTTCTGTATATATCTATGGTACATGCACTGGCCGTTCAGACGCCGAAGTACAGACTCCAGAGAACGGGAGAACGCATCGTTAATGTGCAGTCAGAACACCAGCGTACTTGATCACGTCACGTACTCGGCTCATCTCCTCCGATTATTTTTACCAGCAATGTCAAACATACGGCCTGTGGGCCAAAACCGGCCCACCAGACGGTCCATTTCGGCCCGCGGGACGACTTTACAAATGATAAAAATTACAACAACATTAACTGTAAATTGTAAATTTGTAAAACTGTAAATTTAAAATAATTTCTAGAACGTGACAAGTTGTTCTGATCATGAAGTAAAATACTAGATTGTTCAGTTTCAGATACCTGTGACTGAATGTTTTGTGTTTTTGTAGATAAACAGTTATCTGGCAGCTACAATGCATGTGTAAATGATGAACTGAGGCATAATAGGCTACTGTTGAAATTGAACTTGTTTTCCTTAAGAAATTTCAGGTTCATAATATTTTGTTAAAAGATACTTCATTAAATGTGAACATTTTCAGAATGTACTTTTTTGAACTAAAACAAAGGGGAAAAGTTGGAGTTGTGGTTACTTATAGGTTATTATGCTGTGATTTTACTGGTGGGGCCCACTGGAGATCAGATTGGGTTTATGTGGTCCCTGGACTAAAATGAGTTTGACACCCCTGATCTTTACTGTGAAAAACAACAAAATGGAATCAGATAAAATAACACAGCCCTGCATATTCATGTTTTCACAGTTTTTATATATATATATATATATATATATATATATATATATATATATATATATATATATATATATATATATATATATATATATATATATATATTTATTCTGAGGATGCTAATTTTTAACCTCAGGATGCTGGTTGTTAGCTTAGGGATGCTAGTTGCTAGTGTAGGGATGCTATTTTTTTAATCTAACCATGCTAGTTCTCCCAGTTGTTGAATTAAAACAGGCCTTGCTTCGACGATAAAAATCAGTCGAATCATTTTTTTAACTCCAAGTGCAGCTGACAGAGACCCAATCATCCACCCAGATATCCAGAACCTCGTAGGAAGAAGCTAGTTCAGCTCCGTCTCCACATAAAGTCTGGACTCTGCAGGATGTCAGATCCATCGAGTCTTACCGAGTTTGTTCAGTTCATAATCGATCTCAAAGCGCCTCTCGTAGAACTCCAGGATCTTTCCAGTGATGTGGGAGGCGTAGGAGGTGTGGCCTGCTGCTTTGGCTTCAGGACGGGCAAATATCTGCAAAATACACAATGGGAATTTTTGTATTTCCCCCTTTAAAAAAACATCTGTAAAGCAATTTTAAAGGACTGAGAGTTTAGAAGAAATCAAACAGGTGTTCAAACCTGTTCAAAATCACAGATCAGATCTTAAATGATCTCCAACAAGGAGACAAAGTCATTTAGCTGTCGGGTTTCTGGAGGTTAATCCAGAAATAGGAAGCAAAACAAGAAACCAAGTTCAGAGGAACTCCTGGGCTATTTGTTAGCTTCGAGATCCTAAATCCTAGTTGCTAACCTAAGGATTGTAGCTGTTAGCCTGGGGATGCTAGTTGTTAGTGTAGAAGTGTTAGCTTAGTTAGCCTGGGGATGCTAGTTGTTAGTGTAGAAATGTTAGCTTTGTTAGCCTGGGGATGCTAGTTGTTAGTGTAGAAGTGTTAGCTTAGTTAGCCTGGGGATGCTAGTTGTTAGTGTAGAAGTCATAGCTTAGTTAGCCTGGGGATGCTAGTTGTTAGTGTAGCGTGTGTTAGCTTTGCTAGCCTGGGGATGATACTTGTTAGTGTAGAAGTGTTAGTTTAGTTAGCCTGGGGATGCTAGTTGTTAGTGTAGAAGTGTTAGCTTAGTTAGCCTGGGGATGCTAGTTGTTAGTGTAGAAATGTTAGCTTTGTTAGCCTGGGGATGCTAGTCGTTAGTGTAGAAGTGTTAGCTTTGTTATCCTGGGGATGCTTGTTGTTAGTGTAGAAGTGTTAGTTTAGTTAGCCTGGGGAGGCTAGTTGTTGGTGTAGCGTGTGTTAGCTTTGCTAGCCTGGGGATGATACTTGTTAGTGTAGAAGTGTTAGTTTAGTTAGCCTGGGGATGCTAGTTGTTAGTGTAGAAATGTTAGCTTTGTTAGCCTGGGGATGCTAGTCGTTAGTGTAGAAGTGTTAGCTTTGTTTTCCTGGGGATGCTAGTTGTTAGTGTAGAAGTGTTAGCTTAGTTAGCCTGGGGATGCTAGTTGTTAGTGTAGAAGTGTTAGATTAGTTAGCCTAGGGATGCTAGTTGTTAGTGTAGAAGTGTTAGCTTAGTTAGCCTGGGGATGCTAGCTGTTAGTGTAGAAGTGTTAGCTTAGTTAGCCTGGGGATGCTAGCTGTTAGTGTAGAAGTGTTAGCTTAGTTAGCCTGGGGATGCTAGCTGTTAGTGTAGAAGTGTTAGCTTAGTTAGCCTGGGGATGCTAGCAGTTACTGTAAAAGTGTTAGCTTAGCTAGCCTGGGGATGCTAGTTATGCTAGGTATGGATGGTAGCTACTGATGGAGGAGTTAAATTTTCTGGAGAAACTGAACCCTGAAAGCAGCTTCACGTTTTTGAGGATGAAAGTATAAAAATACTCAGATGTGAAAACATGAAAATTGTCCAACTTCAGTTAAAATATTTGACAGAACTTAATGTTTTTAGTTCCAAATAACAAACCACTAAACTCTGAAGAGAGTGTGAGCCAGCTGATCCTTCCTACCCGTATCATGACTCGGTTGTCGGTGGTGTACGAGACGATAGGCGTGAACTCGGACACGGTGAAGGCCAACAGGTAGGTGGACATCCTGGGCGTGGTTTCAAAACGAGTGTATTTCCATTCGTCATCCTCAATATTGGAGACTGAGAGAAACAACAGGAAGTGAGGACGTCTTCCACCCTGGTATCATAATAGAAATATTAATTACTCAGCTGGTTTTTTCCTACCTGTCATCTGGGTGTTGGACAGAGCTGTGGTTTTTAGTCTGTGGATGATGGTGACGGAAAACTCAGCTTTCATGTCGGGTTCATCGAAACAAGGAAACAACCTCCGAGCATCCGTCGGCTGCAAATTAGTGGCAGCAAGAAACCTGAGAGGCAAAGAGGCAAAGAGTCAGTGATCAGGAGGACGAAGGATGGACAATAACCAGAAAACGTCTGAAGAAATTACAGAAAATGAGTTCAGAATGACATGAAATTTGTCCAGGTGACTTGAAAATGATCTCAAAGACACAAAAATGACCCAAAATGATGAGAAAAGATCCATGTTGACATAAAACTTGTTGAAAATGGCAAGAAAACTGTCCAAAATGAGTCAGAATTTACCCAAAATAACTCAAAAACTGTCTGGTTAAATCTGGATTATCTTCAGACTGAGACAACTGGATGGATGGAAAACTGATCTGGGGTCAGTTTTTACCAGAACTCAGATGTGTTTTTATTGAAAATTGGTCAAATCACATGAAACTTGGCTAAAATTACACAAAAAATGTCCCAAATGTCTCAATATTTGTCAAAAAATATTTTAAAAAATGAAAAAAGATGTCCAAAATTACACTAAATTGTCCCAAAATTGTTAGAATTTGTCCAGAAAATGACAAAAACCTTCCAAAATGATTCACGATTTCCCCAAATTATTCCAAAAAATGTTCAAAAGGACCTGAAATTCTGTCCTAAATGACTCGAAAACTGTCCGGAATGACATTAAATTATCCATAATTACAGGAAATGAGTCCAGAATGACATGAAATTTGTCCTAAATGACTGAAAATGATCCCAGAGACACAAAAATTATCCGATTTTTGAATCTATTAAAAAGAAACTTAAGCGCGTTTGTTTTATTTATTTATTTTATTTCAGAATCTATATTTTTTCTTTACAAACTATTTCCAGGATTATTTTTGTCTTCAAGCAAACTTTAGAGTCTGGTTTGGTATGAATTATTTTTCTTTTCATAGATTTTTCTTTTTAATTTTTTGTCTGTAAATCAAACTTCTGCTGATTTTATTTGATTTTATATTTTCCTCTGTAGTGCATCAGGACCTGTTAGTGGACCAGGACCTGTTAGTGGATCTGGACTCACCTGTCGGTTCCGGAGTCTTCTCCTGGTTCTGGTTCTTCCTGGTACTCGCTGAGAAAAAGCGCATCCAGGTTCTGGGAGATCTGTCCTCTGAAGTCCAGAACCAGGCTGTAGTTCCCTCCGACCTCCAGGTCCTGGTCCAGCTCTAGCTCCAGGAACCCGGACTCCCCGTCCAGATCCTTCACCCTGGACCAGATCTTCTTCCGGGAGTCTCTGTCGGTGAGGACCGGTCCGGACACCTGCAGGTCCCGGCCGTGCATGAAGATGCTCCGGGTCTTCTGGACGCAGCGGAAGTGGACCGTGGAGTTCCCGGTGAAGACCAGGGTCTGGTTCGGACTCGTGGCGTTCTCCTCCCGGACTATCCTGGTGTAGAGCCGCGGCTGGAGGACCAGTTCGTACCGGTCCGGGATCAGGCTCCGCGGCAGCCGCAGCACCGGCGGCGGAGGCTCGGTGGTGACCGGGACCGTGGGCCGGGCCGTGGCGTTGACCCCCGACATCTGGACCTTGTACAGGACCACCATGGTAACGGTCCCGCAGATCACCGACACCGTCAGAACCGCGAAGGCGGCGGCGAAAGCCTTGGAGAGACCGGATTTAGAGGGCATGCTGGGGGGACCGGGGCAGAACTGGGGCAGAACTGGGGCAGAACTAGTCTCTGGTCCTGAACTGGTCTCTGGTCTCTGGTCTCTGGTCTCTGGTCTCTGGTCTCTGGTCTCTGGTCTCTAGTCCTGGTCCTGGTCTCTCTAACAGCAGGACTGACTCTCGTCTGAGGTCCAAAGAGCAGCAGCTCATAAAGATCCTCACCTGGACCCGCCCCTCCTAGATCCTCCTCTGAGACTCAGCAGGAGAAAAACACAGAGAACTAGATCAGAAACAAGAACCAGATGCTGAACCAGATCCTGAACCAGATCCTGAACCAGAGCCAGATCCAGAACCAGATCCAGATCCAGAACCAGATCCAGCTGTTAAATCCACATTTTACTGATAATTCTCACATTATTTTTGACATTTTTCTTTGGAGTTTTTCTGATAGATCTGTTTTTATGTGTTTGTGTGTTTTTTATGTATTTGTGTTTATTTCTATGTATTTGTGTTTTTTTTCTAGATGATGTTTCTAGGGCTGCACAGTGGTGTAGTGGTTAGCACTTTCACCTTGCAGCTAGAAGATCCCTGGTTCACGTCCCGGCTTTCCCGGGATCTTTCTGCATGGAGTTTGCATGTTCTCCCTGTGCATGCGTGGGTTTTCTCCGGGTACTCCGGCTTCCTCCCACAGTCCAAAAATATGCTGAGGTTAATTGATCATTCTAAATTGCCCGTAGGTGTGAATGTGAGAGTGATTGTTTGTCTCTGTATGTAGCCCTGTGACAGACTGGTGACCTGTCTAGGGTGTCCCCTGCCTTCACCTGAGTCAGCTGGGATAGACTCCAGCCCCCCATGACGCTAGTGAGGATTAAGTGGTGTATAGATGATGGATGATGTTTCTATTAATATTTGAGGAACAGATTTCTGATCAATCATAGAACATCAACATATTAAGGATCAATAAAGTTGATCTGATGTTGGAAGTTTATTATCCATCCATCATCCACAAATACAGAAATGTTGTTTTTTCCTCAAAGAGAGTATTGTTCATAATAATAATAATAATAATAATAATAATAATAATAATAATAATAATAATAATAATAATAATAATAATAAGTACTTTAAATTCAGAGCATTTTTAATATTATATTTTTATATTTGTCAGCCAAGGAGTTTTTTTTTAGTAATATTTTTGTATTTTATCTGATAAAACTCTTAGGAATATAATTTTTTTGTCTTTAAAATAATGAAAGTTATGCGTATTATTTTTAAAATTTATTTAAACAAGAAACTCGAGAATTTTTTAAGGGAATGTATATATATATATATATATATATATATATATATATATATATATATATATATATATATATATATATATATATATATATATAAATAAAAATTAGGATTTGATTTTCTTTAATCAGTTAGAAAGGAAACTTGAGACCATATTTATAATTTATTTTAGAATCTACATTTTTTCTTTAAAAACTTACAAAAAATTGTTTTAAAACTGAATTTAACTCAACTGAAAATAGAATTATTTGACTGTAAAAAACAAACAACAAATAAACATTTTTTTTATAAACAGTGAATTGTGTTTTATGACATGTTATTATAAAATTGCATCATTTTAGTGGATCTAAATCATCTGAATTCTCTATATTTCCAGATATTTGAGGTAATTTTACATTTTTTATGGATTATTTTCTGCTTTTTTAACAGATTTTTTAAAACTCATTTCATCGGTGTTCAGTTCACGGTCGGAACTTCTCAGCTCTTCTGAGGAAATTTCTGCAGATTTTCCTGTAAAACACTAAAAACATTTCACACATTTCTGTAGAAGATCTTTGGAGATGTTTCCAGAGGAGCAGGAAGCTCAAGAGCTCCAGTCTGAGAGGACGCCGCCCCCTGCTGGCCTTGAGGAGAACTGCAGCCACACTGGAGGGAAAAATAAAAACCATGTGGACCCTAAAACCCACCGGCAGGTTTTAAAGGACAGATTTTTAAAAATAAATCACAAAAATAGAAAAAAACTGCTGAGTTTCAACTTTCCAACGGTCCTTGAATGCATCATGTGTGACTTTTGAGTTGCATCAGAAGAAATCAGCAAATCTGAGCTTAAAAAGAGAAATATGTGTTTTGGAACTTTTAAACTTTTTTTAAACGATCAAAACTTAATTATGAAAATAATTTTAATATCGTTTGCTTTTACCTTAAAACACTTTTACTTTATCTGACAGTTTTTCTGTAAATATTTTTCCTTCACTCTGGTCCTGTAACCTCAGACCAGTTGACTGATCTGAACTAATCTGGCCTCATTTTGGACAAATGTGGACATGTTAAACTGGTTTGGAGTCATTTCTGATCATTCGGAAGTAATTTAAGATGAATTTTTGTAAAGTTTCACATCATTCTGAGCAAATTTTGGACAAATATTGTCCTAGTTTTGAGTATTTTTTGATCATTTTAAAGCAATTTTGGATGATTTTTTGCAATTCCAAATGAGTTTCACATCACTTTATGCAGTTGTTTTTGTAATTTTAAGCAAATTTTGGACAAATCTGGTAATTTTAAACTGCTTTTGTGAAACTTTTGATAATTTTAAAGTCATTTTGGATTAATTTTTTGTAATTCCAAATGAGTTTCGTGTCATTTTAAACATTTTTCTTTGTCCTTTTTTTTTGTAAAATTTCATGTCATTATATGCATTTTTTTTTGTCATTTTAAACAAATTTTGGACAAATTTTGTCATTGTAAACTAGTTTTGAGTATTTTTTGATCATTTTGAAGCAATTTTGGAAGAATTTTTCCAATTCCAGACACGTTTCACATCAATTTTTGCAATATTTTGGTCATTTTAAACTGGTTTTGGATCATTCTGAAGTAATTTTTGATGAATTTTTGTAAAGTTTCATGTCATTTTAGACAAATTTCACTCATTTTAGATGATCATTTTAGTCATAAAAGCTAAACACTGAGCAATTTCAGGAAAAAGTCACTTTAAACGTCGTTCTTTGATGAATTTCTGTCATTTTAAACAACTTTCACTTCATTTAAGACACATTTTTATGATTTTAAACAAACGTTGAATCATTATGCACAATATTTTGATGTTTGAAGCAAAGTTTGAGTCATTTTCAACAGATTTTCCATCGTTCTCTCTCCTTCTTCATGGTGTTCTGGTTCCTCAGAGCTGCAGGACTTTATTTAAAAATGAACCAACAGTGAAGAAAAACATTTTAGTTACAAAAGAGCAGAGTCACTTTAAATTTCATGCCTGTCATTCAGATTTTTTTGTCATTTTGGTCAAATTGTGGTCATTTAGGACACATATTTAGTCATTTTACACAGATTTCAGGTCATTTTTTTGGACTACTTTTGATATATTTTGGACAAATTTAGGTCATTTAGGGAACCTTTTGAATAAATTTGGACAAACTTTGAGTGATTTACTTCAGGTTTCAAGTCATCTCAGACATACTTTGAGCCCTTTTGGGAACTTTTTGAATAAATTTAGACAAATCCGAGTAACTGTGGACTGATTTTGATTGGTTTACATCCAGTTTCAAGCCATCCGGGACACACTGATACGTTTTTGACCATTTATGGAAAATTCTGAGTCATTCTGGACGTTAAAGGATTCAAAATGTTTAGCAAATAATAAATAACCGAAGAAATGTTTATTTTTCTCTGACAGAAGACATCTCCATCATTCTGTCCTTCTTCATGGTGTTCTGGTTCCTCAGAGCTGCAGGACTTTATTTAAAATGAACCAGAGTGAAGGAAAACATAACAGCAGCTAAAAAAACAAACAAAAACAAAAACAACAACAAACCAAACGTCCAGAAACAAACTGCTGGAGTTCAGAGGAATAAAACTTTAGAAAACCAGCTGGAGTGTGGTTGAATCTGAGCAACAAACGACCTTCAGACATGTGCAAAGAGTTTCTAAACGTCCTTCAGCTCAGGAAACAAACAAACAAACAAACAAACAAACAACAGGAAGTTCAGTGAGGAGATAAAAAACGATCAGTTCAGCCTGTTTGGTCCTCAAGTCCTGATTGTTAAATGTAGAAAACATTCAGAATAAAACAAGTTTTCTGGGATCCGTTGATTAGAAACAGTCGCTCAATAATCAGAAACGGTTCAGTCGACTTTCTGCAGGTCTGAGGCCGAGAATAAAGGCAAAATATTTCAGGATTAACTGTTATGAGAAGAGAGGCACAAAATTTTTAGAATAAACTGTAAAATTTGGAATATTAAACTGCAATATTTTACTAGAATTAAACTGCAGGATGCAATAATTATAATAAAAAAAGCACAATTTTCAAGAAATATTCTGCAAAATTTTGAGAAATAATCTGAGAATGACGTTGTTATATTTTAAGAAAATAATTACAATATTTTCCACATTTTAAGGGAAATCATTTTAAGACATATTAAGTTGCAATATTTTAAAAATGAAATGAAAATATTTTAAAAAACTATTGTTTAATATTCTGACAATTAGGTTGTCATTTTCAGATAATTAATGTGAAATATCTCAATAACATTTTTAGAATAAACTTTCAAATTTGGAATATTAAACTGCAATATTTTGTTAGAATTAAATTGTATGATGCAATAATTTTATAATAACAAAGCACAATTTTCAAGCAATATCCTGGAATATTTTGAGAAATAATCTGAGAATGATGTCGTTATATTTTAAGAAAATTATCACATTTTCAGAATTATGAGGGAAATAATTTTAAGAATTATTAAGTTGTAATATTTTAAAAATGGAATGTAAATATTTTAATCAATTAATGTTTAATATTCTGATAATTATTGTTGTATTTTAGATAATTAATGTGAAATATTCTGAAATATTTTTAGAATTAAACTGTATAATTTGTTATGTTTTTAAATAATGGTAGAAATGAGCTGTAATATTTTCAGAACAAATAACCAGAATTTAATAATGTGATCTTTATATTACCATATTTTTGGAATATATTTAGAATATTTTTAGAATTAAAAAAGATGCAATTTTCAGAAAAATATGTTGTAATATTTCTAGATTTTAACTAGTAATATTCTGAGAATGCAGCCACAATATTTTTAGAAGTAAAAATCAAAACATTTTGAAATTTAAATCATAATAACGTGAGAAAAGAGGCATAATATTTTTAGAATTTTAAAAATAATTTAAAGAAATATGCTGAGAAATATTTTGAAACTGATAAGATAACGATAATAAAATAAAATAAATAAAAAGAAGAAATATTTTGTGATAGTTTGGGATTTAAGTTGTAATTGTGGAAGTTTTTTTTTAAATGAGATATTTCCAGAAACATGTCGGAACATTTAGAGAATAAATTTGAAATAGTTTTAAAAAGACAGAACATTTGTGGAAAAAAACAGAATTTCTCTGAGGAAAACTAAAATAATTCTCTGAATAAAGTCGATAATTTGATAATAAATCTGTGATTTTTGAAGATGTTTAACCGATTTCTTGAAATATTTCAGGACTTTGAACCTGGAAGAAGCAGCTCCTCTGAAGTAGCAACTTTTAAAACGGATTCTTCAGAAACATCTGAACATTTTCTGACGTTCTTCCTGAAATATTTTGCCTTTTTCTGGACTTCCTGTCCTCCTGGTGGACTTTAAGACGTTCTTCAGCCTCTGGAGACAAACGGAGGAACTGAAGAGCTGCTTCCAGATCTCTGGTCCAGGTCTCTGGTCTCTGATCCAGGTCTCTGGTCCAGGTCTACCAGAGCCAGCTGTCCAGATCTCTGTGGTCCAGGTCTCTGGTCTCTGATCCAGGTCTCTGGTCCAGGTCTCTGATCCAGGTCTCTGGTCTCTGGTCCAGGTCTACCAGAGCCAGCTGTCCAGATCTCTGGTCCAGGTCTCTGATCCAGGTCTCTACAGGTCTACCAGAGCCAGCTGTCCAGATCTCTGTGGTCCAGGTCTCTGGTCCAGGTCTCTGGTCTCTGGTCCAGGTCTCTGGTCTCTGGTCTCTGATCCAGGTCTCTACAGGTCTACCAGAGCCAGCTGTCCAGATCTCTGTGGTCCAGGTCTCTGGTCCAGGTCTCTGGTCCAGGTCTCTGGTCTCTGGTCCAGGTCTCTACAGGTCTACCAGAGCCAGCTGTCCAGGTGCTGGATGCAGTAGCAGGCCTGGTCCAGGATGGAGTCCAGGTCTCCGTAGGTCTGGTCCCTCCATCCGGCCCCCAGCCTCTCGTTGTTGAGGACCTGGAGGCGGGGCGTCCCGTCCCGGAGGACCTGGTACAGGCAGGGCCAGCGGCTCTGGATCCGGAGCCGGGTCCGGCGGTCCAGCGTGATGCCGCGGACGATCTTCTTGGCCCGGAGCTCCCGGAGCGCCGGCAGCCGGAGGCGGGAGAAGACCAGACCCCGGCTGGGGGACACGTCCAGGAACTCCAGGGACGAGGACTCCAGGCTGTAGGACGTCCCCAGGTTCCTCAGGGGGACCAGGATGTGCAGCGTCAGGGACCGCAGGTTGGGCAGCGCCGAGGTCAGCGTCTGCAGCGTTGCCGGGGCGACGCCCTTAAACACCCAGAAGTACTTGAGCTCCAGAACCCGGAGCTGCTGGAAGCGGCTCAACAGCGCCACCGACGGGTCGGACCAGTCGAAGTGTACCCGCATCTTAGAGATCCGGGGACAGCTCTGGGTCAGCTTAGAGAGCAGGTCCTGGAAGCTGGTCACCTGCAGAACCAGAACCACAGTTAGAACCACAGAACCAGTTAGAACCAGAACCAGTTAGAACCAGAACAACAACCACAGTTAGAACCACAGAACCAGTTAGAACCAGAACCAGAACCAGTTAGAACCAGAACCAGTTAGAACCAGAACCAGAAAGAACCAGAACCAGAACCACAGTTAGAACCAGAACCAGTTAGAACCAGAACCACAACCACAGTTAGAACCAGAACCAGTTAGAACCAGAACCACAGTTAGAACCAGAACCAGAACCAGTTAGAACCAGAACCACAGTTAGAACCAGAACCAGTTAGAACCAGAACCAGAAAGAACCAGAACCACAGTTAGAATCAGAACCAGTTAGAACCAGAACCAGTTAGAACCAGAACCAGAAATAACCAGAACCACAGTTAGAACCAGAACCAGTTAGAACCAGAACCAGAAAGAACCAGAACCACAGTTAGAACCAGAACCAGTTAGAACCAGAACCACAACCACAGTTAGAACCAGAACCAGTTAGAACCAGAACCAGAGTTAGAATCAGAACCAGTTAGAACCAGAACCACAGTTAGAACCAGAACCAGTTAGAATCAGAACCACAACCACAGTTAGAACCAGAACCACAGTTAGAACCAGAACCAGAACCACAGTTAGAACCACAACCAGTTAGAACCAGAACCACAGTTAGAACCAGAACCAGTTAGAACCAGAACCACAACCACAGTTAGAACCAGAACCAGTTAGAACCAGAACCACAGTTAGAACTAGAACCAGTTAGAACCAGAACCACAACCACAGTTAGAACCAGAACCAGTTAGAACCAGAACCACAGTTAGAACCAGAACCAGAAAGAACCAGAACCAGAGTTAGAACCAGAACCAGTTAGAACCAGAACAACAACCACAGTTAGAACCAGAACCAGTTAGAACCAGAACCACAGTTAGAACCAGAACCACAGTTAGAACCAGAACCAGTTAGAACCAGAACCACAACCACAGTTAGAACCAGAACCAGTTAGAACCAGAACCAGTTAGAACCAGAACCACAGTTAGAACCAGAACCAGAAAGAACCAGAACCAGAACCAGAGTTAGAACCAGAACCAGTTAGAACCAGAACAACAACCACAGTTAGAACCAGAACCAGTTAGAACCAGAACCACAGTTAGAACCAGAACCAGTTAGAACCAGAACCACAGTTAGAACCAGAACCAGTTAGAACCAGAACCACAGCAGCTCCAACTGGAGCTCCGTCCCACCAGGAGAAAGAACTCACTTTTTCTCATTCTATGTCTCGTTTGTCTTCTTTTATCTTTTCTTCTTTTTGAGTCTCATTTTCTCACTCTGCTTCATGTCGTTGTTTCGGCTCAACATGTGTTCAGTTTTCATCATTTTTTTGTGTTTTGGGTCATTATTTGTCCAGTTTTTTTCATTCTGTGTCTAGGAATTCAAGAGTTTATTCTCATTGTTTGCCTGCCAGAATGATGGCATTTCTGAGGACCTAAACATCCTGAAAAACTCATGAAACTTTGCACACAAACCACAAGTGGTGGAAATTCTGTATTTTATGGGAACTGCATGTGTGTTTGACAAAACGGCTCCATAGCGCCCCCTGCAAAATTCGTAACATCTGCTAGAGACAGCACGTTTCACCTACATCCATGATATTTGGTCCACATATGCAGCACGTCAGGATGAACAAAAAGCCTGTTGAACCCATTCGCTGAACCCAACAGGAAGTCCGACGTTTTGAATTAAATGTCAGATTTTGGGTGTTTTTGGTCATTTTCAGTGGTAAATTCCTCACAGGGGGTAACTCAAAAACACTTCAAGTTTGGCCAGTATATACAGCACGCCTTCAGGATGAAAACCTGTCAAAACATCCACTAAAGTCAGAGGGCGTGGCCACGGCCGCCTCCTGGACTTTCAGCTTGGCCATGAAACAGGAAGTGCTGTGTAAATCCCCTCTACTTGCTCCAATCTGCCTCAAAGTTTACACGTTTAACCACCATCCTGCCCTGATCACATCCATATGCCGATATTCACTCACAGTGATAGCGCCACCTGCTGGAGAGGAAATTACATGTTTTACACTTTGATGTACTATTGTTAGCCAGCTGCCCGTATTCATGTCCATGACTCTTTCATCCTCTTTACGTTGGCTGCAATGTATTTTGTCCTCCTTTGAAGACACCAGTCTCAGTGTTGGTATTTTCCTTAGACTCGTCTGTGTCACTTTACCTCCTTATAAAGCCGCTGTAACTCTGAAAAATGCTCTTTTAGCATGTAAGATTTCTAGAAACTTTGTGACATAATCCCTGAAATTGGTCAGCTACGTGTCAACACCTTCACTTTTGTGTAACACCTGGAGGTGTGCGAGGACCTGATCAACGCTGCCTGCAGCTTTGTCTGTTTTTTATAGTCTGTTTGGTTTTTTTCTTGTTTCGTTCTACTCTTTATTATTTTGTGTCATGTGTTTCTTATTTTGTTTCTGTTTTTTCTTGTCTTGTACTTAACTTTCTTCATTCTGAGTCATATTTTCTGTTTTGGGTCGCTTTATGTCTAATTTTTTCCTCAATTTACGTCTATTTTTTTGGCTTTGTGTTATTTTACATCTAGTGTTTCCTCATTTTGTCTCATTTTTTGTCCTTTTTGGTTTTGGGTCATTGTATGTCTGCTTATTTTATAGCCTGTTTTCCTATTTTGTTTCTTTTCTTCTTGTTTTGCATCTACTTTTCCTCATTTTGTGTCTATTTTTTTATTATTTGTGTCATATTTTTTGTTTTGGGTCACTTCATGTCTAAGACGAGACTTTTCCAATTTCAGCATCTCCAAAGAGAAGATTTGATGCTTTTCTTGTCATGTTTCATTTCAAACTGAATATTTGGGGTTCAGCAGCAGCTGTGTGGAACCAGAACTAGATCCAGAACCAGAAGCAGAACTAGATCCAGAACCAGAAGCAGAGGTGTCACCTGGTCCATCTTGGTGCTGCTGTCCTGGTGGGAGCTGGAGCTGGAGTGGACTCGGAGGTCCAGCGGCTCCAGCAGGGTGAAGGTCCAGTTGAGGTCCAGCTGGCTGAGGTCCCTGCAGTGCACGTTGTCCAGCAGGTGGCGCAGCAGCCGGGCCCAGTCGTTGCTGCGGTCGCCCAGGTCGAAGCTGGCCTTCAGCGTCAGCAGGCTGGCCCTCCTGGAGATCAGGTGGTGGGTGTAGTGGTGGACCCAGGCCTTCCAGCGCTCGAACTCCCGGTTGGACACCAGCAGCCCCTCCTGGCCCAGGTGGAAGACGCCGCGGCGGGAATAGTCGGCGACCCGCCACAGCTTCCAGGACCGGACCAGGCGGCTCCAGCTCAGGCAGACCAGAGCGCAGCTGCACTTGTCCACCTCGCCCAGGAAGGACAGGACGTGGAGACGGCACTCCACCGGCAGCAGGTCGAACGGGAACACGTCGTCCGACGCCTTCCGCCGGCTGCCCACTGGAACCAGCGGCCGTTTCCGTGGAGACATGACGATGGAGCAGGAAGTGATGCCAGAGGTACTCGGAGGTCATCGGAGGTCAGAATGTCTGGAGAACGACTTCATGGTCCGGCTGAGACGGAAACATCTCTGGAACGTTTACAGAACAACAAATAAACCAATCGATTAGTCAGCAGCTCTCCTGATAATCAATGAATCTGATCAATTTATTCATAAAAACACTCTAAATCCTCTGACTGCAGCTTCTTACATGTGAATATTTTATGGTTTCTTTCTATTTTCTCTCATATTTACAAAACAGAAAGATTCATTGCAATTAATTATTGTTTTTAGTCATTTTATCAATTAATTGATCAATAAAACAACTAAAAACTTGCAAAAAGTAAAAAAAAAATTCAGTTTGAAATGGAACAAGAAAAACAGCAAATCTACTCTTCTGAGTCGCTGAAATTAGAACATCTTTGCCTTTTTTCTCAACTAGTTGTCAGAACATCATCTACCAGATTGATTTACAGAAATCTATCAACCATTAATCGATAAGTTCCCAACTCTTCGTGTTTTTAATGACCAATTAAGTCTCCTATTAGTAGTTTGGAGTCTTTTCCAGTCAGTTTTGTGTCTCTGTCTGGTCAGTTTGAGTCTCTAAATGCTCTCTCAGGTCAACTTATGGAGTGTTTTCGTGATCATTGTGTCATTTTGTGCTCATTCTGAGTCTTTATGTATTTTATGTATTGTTTCACATCTCCCGGTGATCAGTTTCGCTCTAAGTATAATTGTTTTGTGTTGTTTTGAATCATTTTGTGTCTCTTTGTGGTAATTTATGCCTCTTTCTGACAGCTTTAAATTATTTTATGGTCATTTTGTGTGTCTTTGTGGATGTTTTGTGTCTCTATCTGGCAGTTTTGTGTGTTTTTGTGATCATTCCGAGTGTCTTTGTTGTCATTTCGGGTCACTTCATGTTTTCCCCTTTAAATTCCTGAATGGAAACGTGCTTCAGTAGTTTTAAATTAACAGCAGGACGGTTTCCTGAAGTGTGAATGTAACTTTATCAGCAGTTCACCGGAGAACACAGAACTGTAATGTGATCTTTGTGTTCATCCAGGAGCTAAATTACACTTTCATGTGATGAAGCTCCGTTATTCGGCTCCTGTCAGGCTAACAGAATTTACACTTCTGCACATTAACCCAACACTGCTGGTTTCGTGGTTGCTTTGTGTCATTTTAAAGACAAAAACTGAGTCTTTACCTCGATGTGGAGCTTCTTCCTGCCGTCGGTTAGCGGCTAATCTGCTAGCAGCTAACAGACAAACACAAGACTTTAAATCAACGGCAGCGATAAATCACCGATTTTATCAAAGCAGCTTCATGTCCGAAAGTTCAAGCGTCCGAAAACCAAAAATTGAACTTTAAAAAAAAGTAAAAGAAGCAGAAGAGAGCCGAGGAAACGGGCCGGCTAGCTAGCGGCTAACAGCTGTTATTGTTTTTGTTGTGGCTCGCCGTTGATGGCGTCATCAACACGCGTCCGGCTGCACGTTTTAAACTCCGGAGCGGCACCGGCGGGTGGAGCTTCATGAATAGTGTGAATGATCAACTCACACTAAAAGACGATAAGAAGCTGATAAACAGTGTTTTAATTAATTATTTAAAGATTTAAAGCGTGTTTTGGTGAGAACAAGCGCCTCCTGGTGGACCAAAGAACAATAATTTAATAATTTAAATTTTTCACGAATTTATTTTAATGAAATCCGCGTGACACTGGTCTGAGCAGAGATGTTTTTTATTGCGTTATTTTTGTAAATTTTATTTTATTTTTTGTTTTATTTTACTTCATTTTATTTTATTTCATTTCAGTTCATTTAATTTCATTTCATTTCATTTCAGTTCATTTTATTTTATTTTATTTTACTTTATTTTATCTTACTTTATTTTATTTTATATTATTTTTTCATTTTATTTTACTTTATTGTATTTTACTTTATTTTATTTTATTCTATTTTATTGTAAAGGGATTATCTGATTACAAGAGTCTGATTTCGGACTAATATTTGACCTGTCATCTCAACTGGCCTCCTCTTAAAACTGCTGTTTTTAAAAGAATTAAATAAAATAAAAACTAAAAAAAATTTTAATTTAATTTAGAATAGAATAGAATAGAATAGAATTTATTGTCATTATACAGTGTATTACGAGATTGCAGAGCTTCTCCTTTTCAGTGCAAGGAAATCTTAAAGATAGTGCAAGCAGTCTATTTACATATATACAGTATAAATAACAGGGTGAATATAAATAGCAGTGAATGAGACAGTGGTGTATATTGCACTGATGCATGTTGTTGGCTTTGTGTGAGACCTGTGAGAGTTCAGGGTGGTGATGGCTCTCAGAAAGAAACTGTTTTTAAGTCTGTTTGTCCTCGCTTTAATGCTTCTGTAGCGCCTTCCAGAGGGCAACAGATCAAAAAGCTGAGAACCGGGATGTGAACTGTCCTTGATGATGTTCTGAGCTCTGCTGAGGCACCAGGTGGAGTAGATGTCCATGAGGGAGGAGAGAGGACAGCCAACGATCCTCTGAAGCCTCATTCTGTCTGCCTCAGTGCAGCTCCTGTACCAGGTGGAAACACAGAACGTCAGCAGGTTCTCTATGGATGAGCTGTAGAAGGTCAGCAACAGCTTCCTGTACCAGGTGGAAACACAGAACGTCAGCAGGTTCTCTATGGATGAGCTGTAGAAGGTCAGCAGCAGCTTCCTGTACCAGGTGGAAACACAGAACGTCAGCAGGTTCTCTATGGATGAGCTGTAGAAGGTCAGCAGCAGCTTCCTGTCCAAGCTGTTTTTTCTGAGGACTCTCAGGAAGTGTAGCGGCTGTTGAGCCTTCTTTATGACAGCCGTGATGTTGTCTGTCCAGGAGAGGTCATCGGAGATCTGGACTCCCAGGAACCTGAATGTGTGGACTCTCTCCACACACTCACCATTGATGTAGAGGGGGGGCGGGTCAGTTCTGTTCCGCCTGAAGTCCATGATGATCTCCTTTGTCTTTGAGGTGTTTAGTGTCAGGTTGTTTCCTGAACACCAGGTTGTGAGTTTCTGGACCTCCTCTCTGTAGGCTGTCTCGTCACCTTTGGAGATCAGACCGACCACTGTGGTGTCGTCAGCAGATTTGATGCTGATGTTGTTTCTGTGGGTCGATCTGCAGTCATATAGAGGCAGTACAGAGTTAGGGTTAGGGCTGTTAAATTTAATTTGGTAAATAAAATATTACACAGCGAAACCTGTTTTTCATCAGTTTACAGGATAAAATCAAGTTTAACCTGAACGCAGACACAGATTAAATAAATATATCTAATATATTTTGTTTCTTTTTTCAGTGAGGACTGGGGACTAAATTCATATTTAGAACAACAGTGACATGAACTAGACTTGGGATGATTAAATAATATTAAAATACAAAGACAGAAAAATAATCATTAAAATTTTAAATTTAGAAAATAATGATGTATTTATTCCAAGAGAAAAACAAAGTTACACCACTGTAAAGGTTTTCATGAATTCAGTTAAATAATGTGATTTTTAAGACTTCTTCATTAATATTCTGCAGATTTAGAATTTATGAATATAAAAAGCATTTGAACTCACTATGCAGAGAGTTTATATCAAGCTTTGTGATTTATTTATCTTTCAATATATATTTTATTTTATTAAAATCCACCTAACTGATTTATTTGATTGTGTTTTATTCAGTCATTGTTTGTTTGAATCTGTTGGTTCTTTTGTGGTTTTAGGATGAATTTTCACCAGCAGATGTCACTGCAGACGTAACAAAAACTCTGGACTTGAACCTGAGCTGACACCTTCTCATAATAATTATATTATATTATATTATATTATATTATATTATATTATATTATATTATATTATATTATATTATATTATATTATATTATATTTATTATATTATATTATATTATATTATATTATATTATATTATATTATATTATATTATATTATAATTTATTATATTATATTATATTATATTATATTTTGTTATATTATGTTAGATTATTTTATGTTATATTTTATTATAATATACTATATTATGTCATATTATATTATTTTGCATTATATTACATTATATTATATTATAATTTATTATATTATGTTATATTATATTATATTATATGAAATTATTTTATTTTAAATTGTATTATAATATATTATATTATATTATATTATATTATATTATATTATATTATATTATATTATATTATATTATATTATATTATATTTTCTTTATTTACAGGATGTCAGCTGGTTAAACCTGAACACCACAGTGTAAATAAAACAACAAATACATTTAACTTAGCTAATTTATTAAAGTTGTTTTCTTCTCTGGGACTTTATTCAGAAACTTCTTTAGACTAAACATTTATTATTTATATTTAAAACAACAGAGAGATGAACTATAAACAAAACAACAAAATACATGTGAAAAAAACGACATTCAAGAATAAATAATTTAATTATGTAAAGAAAAAATTACAGAAAAGAGAGTGAAGGTTAAAAGTTTAAATGAGTTTAACTCAATAAATCCTCCTTGAAATGATTTTTATCTGATGAAAGTGTTTAGTTTCATGTTGAGCTTCTGTTTGTGGGAAAGAGGAAAATAATCTGAAGGTTTAAACTCTGATTTTAACCTTTTTTTTGGCTACGTGACTTGTGGTCATGTCTCTTTTTGGAGTTCTTTTGTGTCCTTGTGATCATTGTGTGTCTTTTAATGGCCATTTTGTACATTTTTGTGGTTGTTTTAAGTCTGTCAACATTTATGTTTCTTCCCGGTTGTTTCGTGTCTCTTTGCAGCCATTTTTTTCCGTCTACTTGTGATTGTTTTGTGTGTTTTTGTGACCATTTGGAGTGTCTTTGTGGTCATGTTGTCTCTTTTCAGTAGGTTTTGTCTCTCTTTGTGGTCATTTTATGTGTCATTAAGGTCAATTGTTGCGTCTTTTTGGTCATTTGGATTCTTTCTGGTTGTCTTTTTTGTCTTTGTGGTCCTTTTGTGCATATTCCTGGTTGTTTTATGTCTCTTTGTGGCCATTTTTCCATCTACTTATGATTATTTTGTGTCGCTTTGTGGTCATTTTGACTCTTTTGTATTTTTTTGTCTCCTTATGGTCATTTTGTGTGTCATTAAGGTCATTTTCTCCATTTGTTGGTGGTTGTTTTAAGTCTGTCAACATTTATGACTCTTCTTCGTTGTTTTGTGTCTCTTTGTGGTCATTTTGTGTATAACTGTGGTCCACTGTTGCATCCTTTTGGTCATTTATGTCTCTTTCTGGTTGTTTTAAGTTGTCCTCTCATTATGTTAAGTCTACTTATGGTTGTTTTGTGCCTCTTTGTGATCATTTTGACTCTTTCTGGTTGTGGGTTTTCTCTTTGTGGTCCTTTTGTGCGTCTTCCTGGTTGTTTTGTGTCTCTTTGCAGCCATTTTTTTCATGTACTTGTAGTTGTTTTGTGTGTCTTTGTGGTCATGTTGTCTCTTTTTAGTATGTTTTGTGTCTCTTTGTGGTCATTTTGTGTATAATTCTGCTCAATTGTTGCGTCTTTTTGGTCAATTTGATTCTGTCTGGTAGTTTTAAGTTAAGTCTACTTATGGTTTTTGTGTGTTTTTGTGGTCATTTGGACTCTTTCTGTTTGTGTTTTTTCTCTTTGTCGTCATTTTGTATAAGTAAGGTCCTATTGTGCATGTTTGTAGTTCTCATTCTGGTTGTTTTGTGTGTTTTTTAAATCATTATGTGTCTTTTTGTGGCCATTTTGTGGATTTTTGTGAGTGTTTTGAGTCTCTTTGTGGCTATATTGTCTACTCATGGTGGCTCTTTGTGTTTTTTGCGGTCATTTTGCGTCTGTTTAGTCGCTTTCTAATCAACTTTCAGACCACTAACTGTCTCTTTAACTCCTCTATGGTTCTTCTCTCTGGACTCTCAGTGTTTTTCCATCAGGATGAAGCAGGTCGGGGTGATATCGGGATTCCGGTGTTTGTCCGACGGTCTCTGAAGGCACCGCGGGGTTTGTTGTGGTCCTGCGGGGCTGTGTCCCCCGCCAGCCAATCAGAGAGCAGGACGGGACAGCAGGCGTGTCATGTGACCACAGCCTCGGCTCCGCCCCCTCCACTGAAAGTCCGACGGTCTCTCCGGTTTGGTTCATTCCCGCTGATCCGGTGATAACGGTCCCTAACGGTCCACTCTGCTGCCGCTGATCCGGTGATAACGGTCCCTAACGGTCCACTCTGCTGCCGCTTATCCGGTGATAACGGTCCCTAACGGTCCCTGCTGCTGCTGCTCCGTTAACGGTTCCTAACGGTCGGCTCCGTTCCTACGGTTCCAACCATGAAGACTAAGTTCATTAACGGCGTCTCCTCGTCGCCCTCCCTGTCTCTGGGGCTCCTGGTGACCCAGAACGCCCTCCAGGTGCAGCCCGACGCCCAGCGGGACTCCAAGGAGCCGCTGCGGGCCGAGCAGAGCCCGGACCCGGACACCCGGCGGAGGGCGTTCCGGTGGTGCCGGGAGTTCCTGCACGGAGCCTGGAAGAGCGTGAC
The DNA here is from genome assembly GCF_022539595.1 of Amphiprion ocellaris. Lineage (NCBI taxonomy): Eukaryota > Metazoa > Chordata > Actinopteri > Pomacentridae > Amphiprion > Amphiprion ocellaris. The sequence goes on from NC_072768.1 coordinate 40,040,118, forward strand.
GGAGGAGGAGTTCAGCATCTCCATCATCAGGTAGAAACACCTGGTTACCTGGGTAACTGAGCCGATGACGTCACCAGGTGTTCTGATCAGACAGGTGTCAGGTGTTTTTAGCTGCAGGTGACAAACGAAATAAAAATTACTACACTGTAAAAAAATATTTAAAAATATGCTAACTTTTGTCATAAATAAATGCAGATTTTTTTGTTTTTCACAATATATAAAATATAGATTTTAAAAAGTAAACAAAGTAAACAGATGAAATTGTAAAGTAAAATATTTAACAAAATTGTAAATTAAAAATATTTTCTTAAAAAACTCATGAAATTACAAACTAAAAATATTTAATCAAATTCTAAAATAAGAATATAAAAAAGTAAACATATTATATATATATATATATATATATATATATATATATATATATATATATATATATATATACACAACAAATGAAAACACGTTAAATTTTATGCTAAAAATAGTTTGTGAAATGCGAAACTAACAATATTTACTGGAATTGTAAACAAAAAAAGAGGAAAAAAGAAAAAATGAAACAGTAAACTCACAAATACAGTCTTAAAAACAAAGGAATGTGTAAACTAAAATTATTTTTAAAAATGAAATTAGAAACTAAAAATATTTTTAAAAACTAATGAAAATGTGAAATGAAAATTTTTTCAAAATAAATGGTAAACTAAGACGTGATGACCTGAACTGGTTCTGATGATTAACAGTAATTTATAGACGTTCAGCAGGAAATAAGAAAAAGAAGACAGAAGTAAAAAGATGCTGAAATAATATTTATTTTAAAGACGAGTCTCTGACTGGAGGGATATTAATTTAATAAAATCCAGTTTTTAATGAAATGTTTAAATGATGGAAGATTAGAAGCTGCTGATGCTTCAGAGTTTAAATAAAGTTTTACCAGTCAGTGTGATTCGTTTACAGTTTAAAGTTTTATGTTGTCCGTCCATCCAGAGGAGGCCTCAGCAACAAGCTGTTCCTCTGCAGCCTCCCAGACGGACGAGCTTCGGTCGGAGACGAACCCAGAAACGTCCTGCTGAGACTCTACGGAGCCATTTTACAGGTGAGCAGCTCCTCACACCTGGACCCAACCAGGAAGTAGCCAGAGAAACTAGATCCTCGTCAGGTCGTTATTGGGGTTTAATCAGAGCTGAAGCACCGGAAACATCAGACAGTAGAAAGCCTCCAGTTTAACACTTTTTCATCGACTTTTTCAGAACTTCATCAGTCCAGCAGATAGAATCATGACATTTAGGAGGACAAACACATCTGAGTTCTGGTAAAAACTGTAACTAAAAAAGCTGGAAAATCACCACAAAATTATCACAAAAAGACACAAAATCACCCCAAAAAGAACAAAAAACATCCTGAAAGGTTTAAATATGCCAGGAAAAACACCCAAAATCACCACAAAAATGGCCAAATTTTCCACGAAAACATCCAAAATTACCACAGAGCAGGTGAAACTGCAACAAAAACTCAAATTCAGCACAAAAAAATTCCAAAATTTACCCCTAAAAAGAGTCAAAATTACCCTGAAACATTCAAATATGCAAACAAAAACATGGAAAATCACCCCAAAAGTATCAAAATTTATCACGAAAAGGAGCAAAACTACCATCAAACAGGTGAAATTGGGACAAAACTCAAATTAGGCACAAAAAACTTGCAAAATCACCAAAAAATGGCCAAAACTACCACAAAAAGACACAAAATCACCCCCAAAAGAGCCTAAACTACCTTGAAAGGTTCCAGTATGCCAGGAGAAGCACCCCAAATTACCACAAAAAGTGCCAAAATTATCCTGAAATGGTCAAATATGCCAGAAAAAACATGGAAAATCACCACAAAGATGGCCAAATGTACCACAAAAATGTCCCAAACTACCACAAAACTGGTGGAATTGGGACAAAAACTTAAATTTGGCACAAAAAACATGCAAAATAAGCACAGAGTTACCACAAAAACACCCAAAGCCACCACAAAACAGGTGAAATTGTGACCAAAAGTCAAATTTGGCACAAAAAAAATCAACCAGATAGGACTAAAGTTCCTTCCTGATCTCCTCAGAACACCTGGTTCTTCATCTCCAGTAACTTTATCAATGATCAGAGTTCTACCTTCATCCTGGGAATATTTCCAGAGTTCCAGGTCCTTGAAGTCCATAGAGGAGAACGTCCTCTGGAGAAAGTTCTAGAGTAGACCTACCGACAACTGGACAGTTGTCGGTAGGTCTACTCTAGAACTTTCTCCAGTTGACGGTAGGTCTACTCTAGAACTTTCTCCAGGTGTCGGTAGGTCTACTCTAGAACTTTCTCCAATTGTTGGTAGGTCTGCTCTAGAACTTTCTCCAATTGTTGGTAGGTCTGCTCTAGAACTTTCTACAGTTGTCGGTAGGTCTACTCTAGAACTTTCTACAGTTGTCAGTAGGTCTACTCTAAAACTTTCTCCAGTCGTCGGTAGGTCTACTCTAGAACTTTCTCCAGGTGTCGGTAGGTCTACTCTAGAACTTTCTCCAATTGTTGGTAGGTCTGTTCTAGAACTTTCTACAGTTGTCGGTAGGTCTACTCTAGAACTTTCTACAGTTGTCAGTAGGTCTACTCTAGAACTTTCTCCAGTCGTCGGTAGGTCTACTCTAGAACTTTCTCCAGTTGTCAGTAGGTCTACTCTAGAACTTTCTCCAGGGCACGTTCTCCTTTCCTGCTTCCAGTCTTTAAGTTTAGTCTCACTTAGAACATTCCAGGTCCTTGAAGTCCATAGAGGTGGATCCAGATTTATCACTTTATAGGAGGAAAAAACACATCTGAGTTCTGGTAAAAACTGACCCCAGATCAGTTTTACATCCATCCAGGTGTCTCAGTCTGAAGATAATTCAGATTTCACCAATTTTGGACAATTTGCGAGTCATTTTAGACAAAATTTCAGGTTCTTTAGAAAATTTTTGGAATAATTTGGGAAAATCCTGAGTCATTTTATAAGATTTTTGTCATTTTTTGGACAAATTTTATTATTATGGGACAATTTAGTGTAACTTTAGTCATAAACTTTACAAAATGACAAGAAAATTGTCCAAATATTCTTCCAAGTTGCTCCGCATTTGTCCAAAACCAAAAAAAAAATGTTTAAAATGACTCAGTTTGTTCATAAATGAAAAGAAAAATGACCTTAAAGTTTCCAAATTGACAAAGGAATGCCAACTATGACAAAAAAAATAAAAATTCTAAAAAATTTTCCCAAATGGCTTTGAAAATTGTCCAAAATTTGTCCCAGATCTCAGGAACCCATTGAAAATGACTTAAATTGTCCAAAGTGACTCAAAAAATATTCTAAAATGAACCTAAATTATTTTAAAATGACATAGAAATGTAAAACAAATACTCAGAAATACTGTAAACTCACTCCAGTATTCTTTAACATGGAAGAAAAAAAATGCCAAATGACTGAAATTAAATAAAATATATTTCAAAATTTAAAAATAGCAACAATTGAAAAATGTATTTGTATTATTTTAGGAAATATTTTGTGAATTAATTTGTAATAATCAGAGAAAGCAGCCTCAATATTTTTATAAGTAGAAAAAAAACAAAAACGTTTCCATAAATACCTGCCAGTATTCTGGGAAATATTTTGTAATATTATTTGAATGAAGTTCTAATATTTGTTATATTAATATATAATATTTGAAGAAATAATTTAGAAAATTGTGTGATTTAATCCCTAATATTTTCAGAATGCCGCCACAGATTGTTACGAGTTTAAAACATGATATTTTATATATTTTCTGTATCATTCAGCGCTTGTCCTCCAGCAGTAAAAGAGAAACGCAGCTCAACGCTCTGAGCTCATAAACGTTTTATTTCCTCGAAGCTCCGTCTGATGCATTAACTATCGACTCTGATTGTTTAATGACCGGTTTATTGTCCGTCACCACGGTAACCGCTGCCGCCTCTCAGGACCAATCGGTGACTTCGGACCAAAAAGTTAATAGCATCCAGGAAGCGTGGCGTCGTCGTGGTAATCATTAAACCCAGACGGACTTGGCTTCCCGGAGACGGAGTTATGAGACGCCGAGTCGGATCAGAGACTTTTATACTGGGCCGCAGGAAGTAATGCTTAGCCGCAGGAAGTGACGCGTAGCCACAGGGAGACACATAGCCGCAGGAAGTGATGCGTAGCCGCAGGAAGTGACGCGTAGCCACAGGGAATGATGCGTAGCCACAGGAAATGATGCGTAGCCGCAGGGAGAGACACGTAGCCGCAGGGAGACACGTAGTCGCAGGAAGTGATGCGTAGCCGCAGGAAGTGACTCGTAGCCGCAGGGAATGACGCGTAGCTGCAGGGAGTGACGTGTAGCTGCAGGGAGTGACGCGTAGCCGCAGGAAGTGACGTGTAGCCGCAGGGAGAGACACGTAGCCGCAGGGAGACACGTAGCTGCAGGAAGTGACGCGTAGCCGCAGGGAGTGACGCGTAGCTGCAGGAAATGATGCATAGCCACAGGGAGAGACACGTAGCCGCAGGGAGACACGTAGCCGCAGGAAGTGACGCGTAGCCACAGGGAGACACGTAGCCGCAGGAAGTGATGCGTAGCCGCAGGAAGTGACGCGTAGCCACAGGGAATGATGCGTAGCCACAGGAAATGATGCGTAGCCGCAGGGAGAGACACGTAGCCGCAGGGAGACACGTAGCCGCAGGAAGTGACGCGTAGCCACAGGGAGACACGTAGCCGCAGGAAGTGATGCGTAGCCGCAGGAAGTGACGCGTAGCCACAGGGAATGATGCGTAGCCACAGGAAATGATGCGTAGCCGCAGGGAGAGACACGTAGCCGCAGGGAGACACGTAGTCGCAGGAAGTGATGCGTAGCCGCAGGAAGTGACGCGTAGCCGCAGGGAATGACGCGTAGCTGCAGGGAGTGACGTGTAGCTGCAGGGAGTGACGCGTAGCCGCAGGGAGAGACACGTAGCCGCAGGGAGACACGTAGTCGCAGGAAGTGATGCGTAGCCGCAGGAAGTGACGCGTAGCCACAGGGAATGATGCGTAGCCACAGGAAATGATGCGTAGCCGCAGGGAGAGACACGTAGCCGCAGGGAGACACGTAGTCGCAGGAAGTGATGCGTAGCCGCAGGAAGTGACGCGTAGCCGCAGGGAATGACGCGTAGCTGCAGGGAGTGACGTGTAGCTGCAGGGAGTGACGCGTAGCCGCAGGAAGTGACACGTAGCCGCAGGGAGAGACACGTAGCCGCAGGGAGACACGTAGCCGCAGGAAGTGACGCGTAGCCGCAGGGAGTGACGCGTAGCTGCAGGAAATGATGCATAGCCACAGGGAGAGACACGTAGCCGCAGGGAGACACGTAGCCGCAGGAAGTGACGCGTAGCTGCAGGAAATGATGCGTAGCCACAGGGAGAGACACGTAGCCGCAGGGAGACACGTAGCCGCAGGAAGTGACACGTACCTGCAGGAAATGATGCATAGCCACAGGGAGACACGTAGCCGCAGGAAGTGACGCGTAGCCGCAGGGAGTGACGCGTAGCCGCAGGGAGTGACACGTAGCCGCAGGAAATGATGCATCGCTGTGAGTCTGAACTTCCTGTTCTGATGCAGAGTTTCTCCTTGTTTCTGTTCTCAGATGTCCTGTAATAAAGGAGACTCTCGACAGTCCAACAAAGAAAACCACTTCCAGGTAAGAAGCTACTTCCTGTTTCCTGTCTGGTCTCCTGAGGAAGAACCTTCAGAACTTGGAGATGTTTCAACTCCGGTTTTATCCTCTTTAACCTCCCAACTGTTCGTCTGACATCGTTCTGGTCTCTGCTGGACGTTAGAAGCCGTATAATCGCTGCAGTTTTAATGTTGAAACTATAATGTGTCGTAATACTGATCCTCAGGAAATGTGCTTCAAAAACAGTCCAAAACGAACCAAAATGTGTTTTAAATTGTCCAGAATCACTCAAAAATTCTTTACAATGACAGGAAAATTTTCCAAATTAATCGACACGTGTTCAAAATGCTTCAAAACCAAAAATTACTCAAAATCAATCCAAAATGACTTTTAAAAACCTCCAAAACTACTTTAAAGTGTCTAAAATTTGTCCCAGAGGGCAAAAACCTATAAAAACATTCTAAAATGATAAAAAAAATTGTCCAAAATGAAACAAAATTTGTTTAAAATGACGTAGAATTTTTGAAAAATACTACATACTACTGACATACTACATGCTACTGACATACTACATGCCACTGACATGCTACCGACATACTACATACTACTGACATACTACATGCTACTGACATACTACATGCCACTGACATACTACATACTACTGACATACTACATGCTACTGACATGCTACATGCTGACATGCTGACATGCTACTGACATACTACATACTACTGACATACTACATACTACTGACATACTACATGCTACTGAAATACTACATGCTACTGACATGCTACTGACATACTACATACTACTGACATACTACATGCTACTGACATGCTACTGGCATGCTACTGACATGCTACATACTACTGACATACTACATGCTACTGACATGCTACTGACATACTACATACTACTGACATACTACATGCTACTGACATGCTACATACTACTGACATACTACATGCTATTGACATACGATTGACACACTACATACTACAAAATACTAACATACTATTGACATACTACTGACGTACTACATGCTACTGACGTGCTACATACTACTGACATACTACATGCTACTGACATACTACATACAACTGACATACAACACACCATTGACATACTACTTACAACATACAATGTATAACATACAACTGACAGAGAAAAACTACTAATTTACATGTTGACCTAAAAAACACACAAAAACTGTAAAAAAAAAAAAAAAAAAACGATAATAAATAATAATTTCCTGTCAACATATCGACTGTCAATAAAAAACTGTAACCCTCATTTAGAGGAACACAGATGTTGGACGTTCTTTCCACGTTGTTTGAACGTTCTAGAGGTTTTAACGTGTTAGTTTTTTGCAGTGCAGCAGCTCTGAGTCGTGGAGTCTCTGTGAACTCGCTCGGCTCCTCTGACCTACATGAACGTCGGCTGCTTTTATCTGACAGAAGTTAATCATCAACCCGTCAGGAACACGTTCAGACAGACACAGAAAGTTTCTGACATTTCAGATTGGAACTCTGGTGACACTGAGCTCAGATTAAAGAAGTTCACAGCAGTTCAGTCCGGATGTTCCTCCAGCGATAAGGAACCAGAGTTCTGTTCAACCTCAGCGTGAAAGAACAGGTCTGGGAACAGTAGAGAGGTTAAATGTCTAATTCATCTGATAATCATCAATTAATGACTCAGAGCAACTTCCCAAATGTTCTTTCTGACTAATTCAGTGACTCAGGAATATTCTAAAATGATTCAAGGTGTGTCCAGAATGATCCAAATGTATTTAAAATTGTCCAAAAGCACTCAAAAATTTGTTACAATGGCAGGAAAATTTTCCAAATTAGTCAATGCATCGGGCCAAAATGATTTTAAAAAGCATCCAGAAACTGTTTCAGACGGCAAGAACCTGGAAAAATGACTTCACTTGTCCAAAGTGACTCACAGCTACTCTAAAATGGATTCAAAATGTGTCCAAAATTGATACAAGTTTGTTTAGAATGACATGGAAGTTTTTGAAAATGAGTCAAAAATACTATAAACTTACTCAAACATTCTTTAAAATAATAAGAAAATCTGTTCAAAATGACAAAAATGTCTCCAAAATGTCTCAAACCTAAAAATGTATCAAAAATCTGATCAAAGTGACTTCAAAAATTGTACACAATTTGTCCCAGATGGCAAGAACCTGCAAAAATGACTTCAGTTGTCCAAAGTGACTCAAATATTCTTTACAATGACAGGAACATTTTACAAATCGACACATTGGGCCAAAATTACTTCTAAAAAATTCTGAAACGACTTTAAAAAGTGTCCACAATTTGTCCCAGATGGCAAGAACCTGCAAAAATGACTTCAGTTGTTCAAAATGACTTAAAAATCTTCTTGAATTATCCAGAATTTATTTAAAATTGTCCAAAATCACTCAAAAATTCTTTATAGTGACAGGAAAATTTTCCAAATTAGTCGACACGTTGGACCAAAATGAAAAAAAATGTGTCCAAAATGCTCCAAAAGCAAAAATTACTCAAAATTTTTCCAAAATTACTTTAAAGGGTGTTTAAAATGTGTCCTAGATGGCAAAAACCTGCAAAAATATGCGAAAATGTGTCCAAAATGAACACAAATTAGTTTAAAATGATGCAGAATTTTTTGGAAATGAGTCAAAAATACTTTAAAAATGAAATTAAAGTTGTTTAGAAGGTAAAGACTTGAAACGCTGATGTGAAGAAACATCAAGTTACTGAGTTATTTATTGAGTTACTGTAACTTAAATTTGGTTTTAAATCGATTAACACAGAAATCTGAGTTTAAATGAGACAAAATATTAAGTTGATGCAACATTAAAGCTATTTTGGTTAAATTACAAGTTTTATCCAAATCATTGCATTAGATTTTCTTACATTTTGCATTTAATTCAGTGGTGGGAATCAAGTAAAGATGTCAGGACAACATGAAGCTGTTCGCAGAACAAAGAACTCAGGCAGAAAATGACGATTACCGCCGGGAGGATTATCCACGCTGGACGTTTATCCACGCTGGACGTTTATCCACGCTGGACGTTTATCCACGCTGGACGTCTACGGCTGCATGTGATCAGCACTCTGCAGATAAAGACGTTATGCAACTCAGACAGCTGCTCGACATGTTCAGGCTTCTCTGACAGGAATCGCTGCTGGAGGGAAGAAAGAACGGAGCTTAACCCAATGTAGAGACGTCAGTTATAGCACAGCGTCAGGTAGAGCTGGAAGAAACTGTCCTGGAAGAAACCCTCAAAACTCAGAGCAGTTTCTGGGCATTTTTATGAAAACAGTAAATATTTAGTGTTGAGTTTAGCAAGAGAAGAATATACTGAATAAAATGATCGTAGGAGCTTCAGGAGAAACCAACTACTGAAGCTACTGGTTTCTACTGAAGCGCCTACAATTATACAAACTTTTCTTTCGTAGGCTCTTTAGTAGAAATGAACTGGACCTCTTTGGGAGGTTCTAGTTCAAGAACCTTCCAGAGATGGTTTGTATAATTGTAGGAGGTTCAGAACCTACCAGAGAAGTCCAGTTGGTTTCTACTGAACCTCCTACGAAAGAAAAGTTTGTATAACCGTAGGAGCTTCAGTAGAAATCGGCTGAACTTCTCTGGTCAGTTCTTGAACTTCTTCTACTGAAGAATTTTTGAGTCATTTTGGACAATTTTAAACAAATTTGAGTTCATTTTGGACAAATTTCTTAGGAGCTTCAGGAGAAACCAACTTCCTCGGCTGAACTTCTCTGGGAGGTTCTCAAACAAGAACCACGATTGAAACCACTGTGAGTTTCTAGGTTCTTGAACAAGAACCTAGAAAGAAAAGTTTGTATAATTGTTGGAGCTTCTTGTAGGTTCTTGACCTACCAGAGAAGTCCAGAAATCAACTGGAAGCTCATATAAGAAGCTCCTACAATTATGCAAACTTTTCTTTCTTGAACAAGAACTGGTCGGATTCTACTGAAGCTCCTACGAAAGAAAAATTTGTATAATCGTAGGAGCTTCTTGTGGGAGCTTCTCTGGTAGTTTCTTGTTCAAGAACCTAGAAAGAAAAATGTATATAATTGAGTTCTTGTTCAAGAAACCGACCAGAGATAGTTTGTATAATCATAGGAGCTTCAGAACCTACCAGAGAAGTTTATTTCTACTGAAGCTCTTACGAATGAAAGGTTTGTATAATTGTAGGAGCTTCAGTAGAAACCAACTGGACTTCTCTGGTAGTTTCTTGTTCAAGAAAGAAGTTTGTAAAATCGTAGGAACTTCTTGTAGAAGAAATCTACCAAACTTCTACCAAAGAAGTCCAGTTAATTTCTGGACTTCTCTGGTAGAAGAACCTACCAGAAAAGTCCAGCTGGTTTCTACTGAAGATCCTATGAAAGAAAAGTTTGTATAAGGAGCTTCTCTGGTAGGTCCTTGTTTAAGAACCTAGAAAAGTTTATATAATCGTAGGAGCTTCAGTAGAAACCAACGTGATTTCTCTGGTAGGTTCTGGTTCAAGAACCTGCCAGAGAAGTTCAGTTAGTTTTAACTGAAGATTGTGTTCAAGAAGAAATCAACTGGTTGGTTTCTTCTGAAGCTCCTAGGAAAGAAAAGTTTGTATAATCGTAGGAGCTTCAGATTTAGACCTGGACTTCTCTGGTAGGTTCTTGAGCAAGAGAGAAGAAGCTGGTTCTTCTAGTTTAATGTGGTTCGTTGGTTGAACATAGTTTCATTAGAAGTTTTCTGAACTCAGAAGGATCCAGAACATTATTTTTTTGGGTGTATTCAATCATTTTCCAGCCTTATCAGCAGTTTTTCTGGTCAGGACTCAGCTTGGAGCCTCTGCAGCTGAATCGCTCTCAGCAGGATCTAAAACATGTCGAGAGTCGACCTCCAGCTGAAGAACGTTTTCCTAGACGGCAGCCAGAGACTCGGAGGTCCATCCAAACTTCTGTCTCATGAGACTGATCTTCAGCCAGTAGGGTTTTACTGCAGCTTTTTAGAATTTCATTTTAATGCAGTGTAAAGCTTCTCAGCACTCTGGCAGATTAAACCTGGAGGAGCTGGAACAATGAGTATCCAGAGTGACTGAAGAAAGGTTTCCTACGTTTCCCATGATGCACCTCAGCAGCATCTTTCATTAGACTCCTCACACGCCTGGTTCATTTTTCAACCTTCAGGTTTGAAATTCAACCAGCAGTTTCTAGCTGCTTTTTGATCCTGTTCATCTTTACTCACTGTAGTTTTTTTTACTTACTGTCGTCTCATTTTGAGTCAATGTAAGCTAATTTTTACTCATTGCAGGCTGAATTTAACTCACTGTGGTTTCATTTCTCCTCACTGTTTACTAATTTTCCCTCATTCTGGGTTCATTTTCACCCACAATAGGCTTGCTTTTACTCACTGTGGGCTCATTTTTACTCACTGAGTTAAACCCTCCTGTTGTCCTCATTTACAGGCACCAAAAAATATTGTTTCCTTATCTGAAAAAAAAATCCAAAAATTCTGCAAAAAAAAAAAAAAAATCCCCAAATTTCAGAAAAATTGCAAAACCTTCAGGAAGAAAATTCCACGGGGTTCCTACAGCTTAAGGCAAGTTAAATTCAAGACTTTTTAAGACTTTTTTTTTATTGTCATTTGAAATTAAATTTAAGACCAACTTCGCAATAAACACAAATGAAAAATAACACCACATCAATTACATAAGGTTAGGGACAATTTTACCCAAATGTTTATTTTAACATAAAACGTGACTTTTTGGTCCAGTGAAAAGGTTTTTTTTTCTTTGACCACACCTCCAGGCAAAATTCCTTCAGTTGCAATATGTTCTTGCTGCCGTAGCTCCAGGAACTTCCAATTAACGTTTGGTCCATCCATGGAGATGGACAGCAGCTTACGCCTATCCAGGTCCTTGGCACCTTCCTGAGAATAAACAATGTTGAAGCACATGAAGCATATAAAAATCAGACTGGATTAATCCAGTATAGATTTAGCAAACTGTTATACAGCATATTATCTTTGTAACAGATGGAAGTCTGACACAGAAAAGATATCAATAATAACACCTTACAGCGATAGTCCACTTTTCAAGAATAATCCATTCAACATGTACTCACCTCTATGCCCAGGTGAGGATGGATGAAGATCTTCAGTTCACAAAACAATCCTGGAGTTTCAGCAGAAAACAGCCTTGCAGCTAATTATAATGAATGATGACCATGGATAAAATCAACCAGCACAGAGAGCAGAGACATTTTGTGTTTGTTTTTTACATTTTATCTGTGGTCACCATTCACTGTAATTAGCTGCAACGCTGTTTTCTGCTGAAACTCCAGGATTATTTTGTGAACTGATGATTTTCACCCATACTCACATCGGCATAGAGGTGAGTACATATTGAGTGGATTATTCTTGAAAAGTGGAATATCGCTTTAACTAGTCAAAGCTGATGACCATCAGTGGTGGACAAAGTACTCAACCCCAGTACTTGAGTCAAAGTATAGATACTCCTGGTCAAATATTACTCAACTACAAGTGAAAGTTGCTCAGTCAAAATTTTACTTGAGTTAAAGTACTAGAGTTCTTGCTTTAAAAAATACTTAAGTATTCAAAAGTACAAATTACAAAGTACATTTTGTAATATCAATACATGCTGTATTGTTTTCACGATGCATTTACAGAACCTTGTAACTCTCTGAAAGCACCTGATGATGCACTGACCTGCTTGTAGAACCACTCTGCTACATAAAGCCTACAGAAACATCTAGAAAAACTTCAGCATAGAAATACAGTCAAGAACAAAACGGACAGCTGTTGTCAATTTCTGATGTAAATGTATTAAAATCACATCCTAAAATTAGATTGAAGCCAACTCTAAAGAGTTCTCCAAGTCTGTTAAATAACTGAGATTTCTTTCTGTCTTCAGGAGCAGTATATACATGAATGATGTGGTATTTTTCACCCCAATAAAACAATCCAACTTTAAAAGCTACCTGGAATAATGAATAATTATAATAACATCTTGAGAATTCATTTTGTCTTTCTCCTGCTGTCACTATTACTGCTTTTAGTTTGAATAACAGAGGGAGAGCTTGCTTGCTCTTGTTCCAGAGTGCACCTGGATGATGTATTTCCACTTTTACATCAGTCCCATCTGAGAGGAGCTACTGTGATCAGTTTCCTTTTGTGAGGAACACAGCATGTGACCAAATGCATTTTAGAAAAGAAAACAGCTGACTTCAAAGCTTAGTCGAAAAGTAACAACCTTTCTAGAAATGTAGTGGAGTCAAAAGTACAATATTTGTCTTTGAAATGTAGTGGAGTGAAAGTCAGAAGTTTACAAAAAAAAACAAATACTCAAGTAAAGTACAGATACTCACAAAATGTACTTAAGTACAGTACTCAAGTAAATGTACTTCACTGCTGTCCACCACTGAAGACCAACAACATAAACAACACTTGTACAATATAATATGATCCAATACAACAGCCATGACTTCTACCTTTACAAATATAATAATGTTCAGTTTTGATTGACACTTTCAGAGAAGATATGAACTTAATTACTGATGTTATAATTTGCAGTGGTGTTGAAGTGGACTGCATTATATTGAAAGTTTTGGTCGCTACATTTACATGCATGAGAGGCAGAATGATGTTTCTAATCTTCTGCTTCTATAATAATTTATGTTTGCCGCCTACTTACTTTGAAATGGCGCAGTAAATCCTCAGCTGTTCCATGTCCCATCAACTGCGACCCTGAATATCTTGACTGGACGTGATCTTCGCACCAATAGCGGATATGCAGATCCAGTTGTTTTGTTTTCATGGTCTGGTTGAGGCTCATCAAACATTAAAACAAACGCGTCCTTGTTAGCATCCGCAACCAGCTGCTCTGAAATGTACGGGACTAATCCAAACCTGCTGATGTAGGCCGTCTGGACGGAACCGCATGCAAACGAGTGGACAGAGTCTGGGAACACAGCACGGAATAAGTGTCCAACTCCCTCATTGACTGGAATGACTGGTGTTGTGTCACGGAGTTCAGAGACCCAGTACCTGTGCTTTCAGTGTAGACGTCCACCCGAACATAGTCCGGAGATGCGGTGCTGCGGTCCCGGTTATTGCTATCGGGGCTGGGGATGGAGACACGGTGGAGACCAGAGTAGAACAGAACTGGGAAACACCCAGCGTTTGTTGGCAGCTGGATTTTGAGGCTTTATGTTTTGCGCTGTTCATGTGTGACTCCACGGCCTTGACTCCCATCGAGCCCAGTTTGAAACATTTCTAGAACAAAACACACCGCGCCTCGTACACACTGCCTGCTACCGCTTTCAGCCGTCAACATAAACCTTGGTTGGACAAACAATTTTCATTGAATTTACACTTTCCCATGTGGTCCAAAGCTGCTACATGAACGACGTGCGTCTGCTCTTAGAGTCCCGGCTGCAACCGCATCACTGTTTTGTTGGTTCCGCTATTGTGATTGTAAGATGTTACCACGAGAGTCATTCTGTACATTATTTAAATGAATAAATGTTACCATTTATTTTGAGATTTGAGACTAATTACAATCATAAAATCATACTTATCCCGTGTTAATTTTTTAAGACGTTTGAAAGATTGATTTAAGACATTTTAATGCCAATTAAGGCCTTGTTTTTAGATTCATGAATTCAATGCCTTTTAAGACTTTTTAAGGATCCACGGGAACCCTGTTCCAATAATTCCTTAAAAGTTTCCCTTAAAAGTTTTATATTTAAAAAAAATCCCCCAAATTTGGCAAGAAAATTCTTGTAAATATTTTCAAAAAATGAGTAAAAATCTTCCAAAAAATCCTAAAAATATCTAAAGTGATTCCATATATATCAATAAAACTTCTAATATTTTCTTTAAGAACATTCACAAAAAAATCAACCAAAATCCAGCAAATTTTGCTGGATTTTTGGTGAATGTTGTTAAACATTTTTAACATTTCTTTTTCTCCACCAAAAATGTTCAAAAATTTCCCAAAAATGTTGAAAATGTGGACATCAGAAGTTTCACTGTGAATTTTTTTCCCCCACATTTTCAAACTTTAAAACGGATCAATCTGACCCACAGGACAACACGAGGGTTAATTTTCTTCACCGTGGGCCCATTTTAACTCATTGTGGGTTCATTTTTACTCACTGTGGGTTCATTTTAACTCATTGTGGGTTCATTTTTACTCATTGTGGGTTCATTTTAACTCATTGTGGGTTCATTTTTACTCATTGTGGGTTCATTTTAACTCATTGTGGGTTCATTTTTACTCATTGTGGGTTCATTTTTACTCATTGTGGGTTCATTTTTACTCATTGTGGGTTCATTTTAACTCATTGTGGGTTCATTTTTACTCATTGTGGGCTCATTTTTACTAATAATTTACTCCAACTCAGATTTGGTTAATTTCCTCCACAGAACACGATGAGTTCAAGGACTGTCTGAAAGTAGAAAAAGTATTTCTGTTTTTCCAGGTGCTGTTGCTGATAAATGCTGTCATCTAGGAGGTTTTTAAATATAAAAAGCTTTTTGAGCTCCTGTTGAACATCTGAGGATAATTGAGACAAACATCCAGCCTGTTAGCCTTCCTTAGCTCGGTTAGCTTCGTTAGCTTCTTTAGCTCTGTTAGCTCAGTTAGCTCTGTTAGCTTCATTAGCTCGGTTAGCTTTGTCCTGCTAACTAGCCGGCGCCCTCTGGCCTGCTTGGCCCGGTTCCTCTGGTTCCAGCAGGAGGTTTGTGTCGACCCAGAGCTCCCGCTGAGTGTTTCTGTGTCTCAGATAAAGAGACTGTGTTTTCTGAGCCCAACATTTAATCCTCCTCAGTGTTCAGGCTCGTCTGCTAGTCGCTCTGTTGACTCGGAAACCTGAAAAACAAACATTTTAACATCTAAATGTCTGAATTCACACATTTTAACTGGAAACACAAAAGTTTGGTTTTCATTTTATGCACTAAGAAGTTCCATTTGGTTTGGACCAATGTTTTTAGATGCAGTTAGAGTTCTTTCTTAAGGTTAATGCCACATATTTAGTGAGAAATAAAGGAAATAACTCAAATATATGATCTAAAAGTGAAGCCACCAGCATCAGACTCTCCAGAATAAGTGTGTTTAAGTGTAATATTTGGGAATTCATTTGTCATAATTTGATTTAGAACCAATTGTCACTGAATAAAACCAAAGGGAAGCGTCATTTTTTAACTCTTAAATCACTGAAATGCAACATGAAGTTAAATCTATTTAATAAACTGCTTTAAATATGAAACTGTGTCTAGAAATGGACAAATCTGCTTAAACAACATTGAATTTCTATTAACATTAATAAAATAAATATCTGTTAAAATCTGTCGTCTCTTCCAGCCTCCCGTCTGTTTTTATTTATTATTTCCTCACGTGAGCAGCAGAGATTTCAGACATGGTTTATTTGAGGACTGGAAGTAAGAAATGTAAAATTTAAATGCTTTATAATCCATATTTTAGTAGCTTTAAAATGTGTGCATGTTTTATTAAAGAGAATCCAGTGTTGTGCTTTATGCTTCTGAATGTAAAGATTCAGGTGTTTTCTTCAGTTTATTACGTTATCGGCTCATTTTAACTCACTGGAAGCTCACTTTTCCTCACTGTGGATTGCTTTTGTCCACTCTAAGCTCATTATTACTTACTGTGGGCTCATAATTACTCACCTAAGCTATTTTTTTACTCACTGTAAGCTCATTTTAACTCTCTGTCGGCTCATTTTCCTCACTATAGGTTAACTTTTCTGGCTGTGGCTGTTTTTGCGCAGCAGAAAGCTTCCTGCAGGGTTTCAGCTGCAGCAGTCCTTGAAGTCTGAATTATTTAACAGAAAGTGTGTTGAGCTGCAGATGTTCTGGAATCTGAGAACACAACGTTCAGTAAAACACACCTGATGTTTGGCTCCAGATATTTCACACAAAAGTGGTGATTTTACATTCAGAATGTTTTCAGACTTTCTGATCACAGAAACAAGCCGATGTCTGATTGAGTCGATTTTACACTTTATTATTCTGTTCTGATGAATCTAATGCTGATTTAAGGATTTAAAGTGTTTCTATCTTTTTATTTTTATTCTGTTCTGATGAATCTGGTGTGGATTTGATAATTTAAACTCTGTTTTTTGTGTTTTTAATGGTGGATTTTAGGATTTAAAGTGGGTTTTTTTTGTGTTTTTGATGGTGGATTTAAAGTGTTTCTGTCTGCAGGGCACTGAGGCCATGGTTCTGGAGAGCGTCATGTTCGCCATCTTAGCTGAGAGAGAACTAGGACCGAAGCTCTACGGAATATTTCCTCAGGGACGGCTGGAGCAGTACGTCCCTGTAAGTCTAGTCACTCATTTTTACTCACTTTAAACTCATTTTGATTGATTTGAAGCTCAGTTGGATTATTTTTGGTCTAATTTTTTCCTGTTTTTAGGTTCATTTTAACCCTCTAGACACATTTTTCTTCACTATAGGCTCATTTTTCTTCATTGATAGCTACTTTTTCCTCACTTTAGGCAATTTTTTCCTCACATTAGGCATTTTTTCTTCATTATGGCTCATTTTTCCTCATTGTGGTCCATTTTTACACACTTTTGGCTCATTTTTCTCACATTAATAGCTATTCTCCCTATACATGATGTAATATTGTAATAAACTGTAATTATATAATAAATGATGTGATATGATAATAAATTATGTAATATTATAGTAAATAATATGATCTGATAATAAATGATGTGATTTTGTGTCTGCAGAGCCGTAAACTGGACACGGTGGAGCTCAGCGACTGCAGCATCTCTGCTGAGGTCGCAGAGAAAATGGCGAAGTTCCACGGGATGAGGATGCCGTTCAACAAGGAGCCTCAGTGGCTGTTCGGAACCATGGACAAGTGAGTCAATAACCAATCGATCGGACCGATGACCGATCGACAGGTCTGAGACAACACTTTTCCTCTAGGGATGTTTGTTAGAATAGAACAGAATAGAATAGAATATCCTTTATTAGTCCCACAAAGGGAAATGTGCAACATCACAGAAGCAAAGCAAACACAACAAAAAACACAACTATAAATTAATGAGGTGACGTATACATGCTATATATCCAATATAACCAATATAAATAAGACAAACGGAAGAACACAAGGATACTAAGAATGCAAATTTAAGAATATTTACATGAATGAATTGCACTTTGGTTTATGACAGTTGGTTAGCATCCTCATGTCTCCATCCACCTGCACTGGATCCATTGGGGGCTAGGCTAATTTTTTGTAATTAACGGATAATTTTTCTCCACTATGGGCTTATTTTTTCTTATCCTGGACTCATTTCCCCCATTATAGGCTAATTTTTCCTCACTGTAGACTAGTTATTCCTCCACTATGGGCTTATTTTTCTTACAGTAAGCTAATGTTTCCTCACTTTAGACTCATTTTTCCTAATTTTAGGCAAATTTTTCCTCACTTCAGGCTGATTTTTCTTCACTGTAGGCTCATTTTTCCTCACCTTAGGCTCGTTTTTCCTCATTTTAGGCTCATTTTTCCTCACCTTAGGCTCATTTTTCCTCATTTTAGGCTCATTTTTCCTCACCTTAGGCTCATTTTTCCTCATTTTAGGCTCATTTTTCCCCTCTATGGACTCATTTTTCCTCACTTCAGGCTCATTTTTCCTCATTTTAGGCTCATTTTCCTCACTTCAGGCTCACTTTTCCTCACTTCAGGCTCATTTTTCCTCACTGTGGCTCATTTTCCTCTCTGTCTGTGACATGATCCTGCTGTATGCTGCAGGTGTTTTCATGCCGTCGCTGTTTTTGTTTTGTATTTTCTCTTCAGGTATCTGAACCAAGTGATGAAGCTGAACTTCACCAGAGAATCACAGCTCCGTCGATTCAACCGACTGCTGAGCTACGACCTGCAGCAGGAGATGGACACGCTAAAGTAGGAATACATGCAGTACTACAGAGTACTACAGTGTACTACAGCAGTACTACAGAGTACTACACGACACGCAGTAGAACACACACAGACACACACTGATTCATGGAAAGTTTCCTTTCTGCTGTTATGTAACTGAGTCTGGAAGTCCAAAGGGGCTGAAATGTTGTTTTCTGAATCCGTTTTTGTTCCAGACATTGAAATGCGACCTTCAGAAAGACGTTTTAATCTGGTTTAGAGCGAAACGAAGCTGAACGTCACTCCAATGTTGCTTAAAGGAACTTATCTGTGTTTGTGTTTGGGGGAAACATTCCACATAGCTGAGATTTTTCTGACTTCCAGCAGCTCCAAACACACATTGTTCTCATGTTTCAGCTGCAAAACAGCGTCATGCCGCTCTGACGTGTTGTTTTCCGAGTCCGTGTTGCAGCTTCACGCCTTCACAGGGACGTTTTAGATGGTAGAACAGCAGCAGAACGGGCTTTTATAGCAGTTTAATGTCAGCTACAGACAAGATGTTCTTTAAATGAGGCACCAAATTAAATCACATTTCCTGTTTTCCTCACCATGGGCTCATTTTCCTCATTGATAGCTAATTTTTCTTAATTTTGGCTTGTATTTTTTAATTTCCTTGCATCATATATTCCTCTGTAGAGTCTTGACATTAAAATTTAAAGTTGTCGTGTAAATTCATAGCAAAAATCCGACTGTTTTTACTGGGAACCACTTTGTCGTTTAAATGCTCTGAATGAAATTTAATAATACCTGATTTTTTCTTCTCATTTGCTGTTTTTCTGTTTACTTCCTGGTCAGGTCTCTGTTGGAGTCGACTCGATCTCCCGTCGTTTTCTGTCACAACGACTGTCAGGAAGGTAAAATATCTACCGTCTATAAATAAATAATGAAGGCTATTCTATCTAAAGCTGCTGTTTTAGTGATTTATTTACTCAATGAGGTTTCCCGTGCTGCTTTCAGGGAACATCCTGCTGCTGAAAGGCCGACAGACTTCAGACAAACAGAAACTGATGCTCATTGACTTTGAATACAGCAGCTACAACTACAGGTACGTTAGCGTCCGTTAGCACCTGAACGCAGCGTTTAAACCTACAACTACAGGTACGTTAGCGTCCGTTAGCACCTGAACGCAGCGTTTAAACCTACAACTACATGTACGTTAGCGTCCGTTAGCACCTGAACGCAGCGTTTAAACCTACAACTACATGTACGTTAGCGTCCGTTAGCACCTGAACGCAGCGTATAAACCTACAACTACATGTACGTTAGCGTCCGTTAGCACCTGAACGCAGCGTTTAAACCTACAACTACAGGTACGTTAGCGTCCGTTAGCACCTGAACGCAGCGTTTAAACCTACAACTACAGGTACGTTAGCGTCCGTTAGCACCTGAACGCAGCGTATAAACCTACAACTACATGTACGTTAGCGTCCGTTAGCACCTGAACGCAGCGTTTAAACCTACAACTACATGTACGTTAGCGTCCGTTAGCACCTGAACGCAGCGTATAAACCTACAACTACATGTACGTTAGCGTCCGTTAGCACCTGAACGCAGCGTTTAAACCTACAACTACAGGTACGTTAGCGTCCGTTAGCACCTGAACGCAGCGTTTAAACCTACAACTACAGGTACGTTAGCGTCCGTTAGCACCTGAACGCAGCGTTTAAACCTACAACTACAGGTACGTTAGCGTCCGGTAGCACCTGAACGCAGCGTATAAACCTACAACTACATGTACGTTAGCGTCCGTTAGCACCTGAACGGAGCGTTTAAACCTACAATTACAGGTAGTCAGCTTTATATACAGGGAAAAATTAAATAAAATTAAATAAATTAAAACAAAACTAAATAAAATAAAACTAATTAAAATAAAACAAAATGCAATAAAATAAAAAATAAAACTAAACTAATAAAACTAAACTGAAACAAAATAAAACAAAACAAATTAAAATAAAACAAACTAAAAATAAAATTAAGGAAAATAAAATAAAACAAAACTAAATTAAACAAAGTAAAATTAAATAAAACAAAACAAATTAAAATAAGACAAAGTAAAATAAAATGAAGGACCACAAAATTAAATTAAAGTAAAACAAAATAAAATAAAATAACGAAAAAGGTAAGAGCAGCAGCAATAAAAAAGAGAAATACAAATATATTTAAACTATATTCTCTCCCTAGCAACTGTCATTTCGCTCTACTGTCTCTATATATTGTTTTCTGGATGTATAAATGTCTCTTTTTTCCCCACTATGGACTCTTTTTTCCTCATTAATAATAATTTTTCTTCACTATAACTGGAAATGGAAGCCGGACTAAAATGTCAGGAAGCTGAGTTTGACCCTGAACTGACTACAGTGTTTCCTGAACTGTGAAACATTTTCGTTCATTCTCTGATGTTTTTAGTTATTTTCTCACTCGGAGTCTCTTGGATCAGTTCAGTTGCTGCCTGATTCCAGCTCTGCCTGTTTGTTGAAGCACAAAGTCCAAAACATGAAACAAAAATCTAGAATTTTGAATTTTAATGATGCTGAACCGAGCAGGCAGCTTGTTCCCTTCTCTATTCTACAGCGTTTATTTACGTTTTTATTCTGTTTATTTAATTTTGGACTCTCTGGCCTCCAGTACCTGAGAGGAGGTTTGATAGTTTCACTGATTCGGCTTAAATCTGCTGCGTCATTATTTCACCGTTCGACCTTCAGACGACAACAGACAGAATCAGTGACCCAGAAAAAAACGCAGAGGAAACGAGAAGGAAAAACTCCAGGCTGCTGCTGCCGGAGATTCATGAATATTTCCTGAAGCTGCTCATAAATCAGAGCTGAGTGGTTATATAACCAGAGCACAGAGACGGGTGGAGACAGCAGAGAGACGGGTGGAGACAGCAGAGGGACGGGTGGAGACAGCAGAGGGACGGGTGGAGACAGCAGAGAGACTGGTGGAGACAGCAGAGACATGGGTAGAGACAGCAGAGGGACGGGTGGAGACAGCAGAGAGACTAGTGGACACAGCAGAGAGACGGGTGGAGACAGCAGAGGGATGGGTGGAGACAGCAGACGGACGGGTGGAGACAGCAGAGACATGGGTGGACACAGCAGAGACATGGGTGGAGACAGCAGAGAGACTGGTGGACACAGAGGAGAGAGACAGGTGGAGACAGAGGAGAGACGGGTGGAGACAGAGGAGAGACGGGTGGAGAGAGCAGAGAGACGGGTGGACACAGAGGAGAGACAGGTGGAGACAGCAGAGAGACGGGTGGAGACAGATGGGTGGAAACAGAGCAGAGAGATGGGTGGACACAGAGGAGAGACAGGTGGAGACAGCAGAGAGACTGGTGGACACAGAGGAGAGAGACAGGTGGAGACAGCAGAGAGACGGGTGGAGACAGATGGGTGGAAACAGAGCAGAGAGACGGGTGGCGACAGAGCTTAGAGCCTCCAGAGCTGTTGATGGAGACGGAGGTGCAGCGGATTCGTTGAGCAGCGCTGCACGGTGGAGGACAGATGATTCAGATTAATGTTTCTGTTTGTGTGGGAGCGTTTGTTTTCTTCACCTCAGACTGAATTCCTGAGTGTGAAACCAAAGTTACCCCCTCATATCCCCTCTTACCCCCCCAGTGTTTCCCCTCTAAGGCTCCTCATTCGCTGCCAGAACACACATGACCAACACGTGCTCACATGTTGGTCATGTGTGTTCAGGAGAACACGCCCACTGTGTTGGATGTAAGCAGAGGAGCCAGGCTGTTCCTGTCCTCCCCCACAGCAGGGGGAGGTTTGTGTTGGGAACAGCTGCTGATAACAGCGTGGGAATCTGCACGGAGACACTTCAGACTAAAACTACCTCCTCCTTCTAGAGCTGTAGTCCCTCTGTCTGTCCTCCTAGACCTGTAGTCCCTCTGTCTGTCCTCCTAGACCTGTAGTCCCTCTGTCTGTCCTAGACCTGTAGTCCTTCTGTCTGTCCTAGAGCTGTAGTCCCCCTGTCTGTCCTTCTAGCGCCGCCTTCAGCTTTAAAATCTGACCGAACATTCTATAAACATCTCCTTCCATCAGCCTCAGCTGTAAACACTAATTAGCGAGTATTACCATAATAACACTGAGATGCTTGTTAAGCATTAGCACGCTTGCATTGCTATTGTGAGCTTGTTAGCATGCTCATGTTAGCATTTTAGCTTAGAGCCAAACCTCAAAGAACAGCTAGCATGGGTGTGATGTAACTGTTTGGCTGTTGTTGGTAGTTTTACATATATTAGAATGCTAACCGGTTCAACAAAGATGAACATGACACTTGATAAATATTAGCAAGTTAGCATGCAATTGTTAGCATTTTAGCTGAAAGACAAACCTCAGAGAGCTGCTAGCATGGGTGTGGTCTAGCTATTTGTCTGTTGTTGGTATTTGCATAAATATTAGCACACTAACGGGATAAACAAAGAAGAACATGACACTTGTTAAATGTCAACATGTTAGCATGCTGATGTTAGCATTTTAGCTAATAGTTAAACCTTACAGAATTATCAGAATGGCTGTAGATGCTTTTTATCTGATGGTTTTTATTTTCTTTAACAAATATTAGCACGCTAACATGTTCAACAAAGATGAACATGATAAACATGGCACTTGTTAAGTGTCAGCATGCATGTTAGCATTTTACCTCAAAGCTAAACCTCAGCTGCTAGCATAAGTGCAGACATGAACTGACAATTAGGCCATAAATTATTTATTTGATCTTAACCATTCTCATATTAGCATTATGTGCGAGCTTGTTAGCATTTAGCTTAAACTCAGAGAGCTGGCAGCATTACTCTGGCAAAGACGGTTAGCTTTCCAGCAATCTCAAAGAGCTTCTAGCATGGCTGTAGATAAACTATTTTTCTGACGTTGGCATTTTTACAAATGTCAGCAAGTTAACAGGCTAAGCTAAAATGTTAACATTACAATGTACTTGTTAAATGTCAACTGGTTAGCAATGTTTGGAAACATGCTAGTTTGTGCATGTTAGCATTTATTGCAACACTAGACTTCAGTTGATAATTCATATGTTTACTTGACGTTTCTACAGATGTTAGCATGCTAACAGGCTAAACTAAAGTGGTTACCATAGTAAACCGTCTATATTTGGCTTGTTAGCATTTTAGTGAAAGTAATTCATGAGCTTGACTCTGCTTAAAACTGCGATAAAAATATATAGTAATAATAACATTAACACTTCATTTATGTATTTTTGTCTAATATAAAAAGAGCCACTGGGCTTCGTCTGCACACAACAAAGGAGCTTGAAAGCGTCATTTAGCTATTTTCATTTCACCTTACAGATCGTTTATCTATAAATGACTATTTCTTTGTCCGTCTGTGAACTTTTCAGGGGATTTGATATCGGGAACCATTTCTGTGAGTGGATGTATGACTACAACTGTGACGAGTTTCCCTTCTTTAAAGTGGACGCCCAGAATTACCCGTCCAAAGCCCAGCAGGTGAGGAAACGTCGTCTGATCTCTGAGGTTTTCTAAACAGACGTCTGACCAGTGTTTGGTTTCTGATCTGCAGCTTCACTTCATTGAGAATTACCTGCGTGAGTCCGACCCAGGATTCTACAACCTGAGCCCCGACGACCAGGTGAAGGTGAAGGAGGAGCTTTATGTGGAGGTGAACAGGTGAGTCCAGGTGGAACCGGCTCAGGATCACACACAGGAATGCTTTTAGAAAGTATTATACTACATATACAGTACAGTACTGGGGTATAGTACATATATAGTATAATAACACAAAAAGAAACAAAAATGACACAAAGGGATGAAGGAGTTGATTAAACCTCCATTCAGAGAACTTTAGTAATCAGATTACTGGAGTGACTGGTTTCAGAACTAGAAAGCTTAAAGAACCGTGTTTTCTCTTCTAGGTTCTCTCTGGCGTCTCACTTCTTCTGGGGTTTGTGGTCCATCATCCAGGCTCGACTGTCCACCATCAAGTTCGGATACTTGGTCAGTTTAAAGACAGTTCTACACTAAATAACAGACAGAGGAAGTTTCTGGTGATTTAAGAAGATATCTGATAAAATGGAACGAGTTCCATAGAGGAGAACCTGTAGAAAGTTCTAGAGTAGACCTACTCATACCTGAACAGTTGGTATGTCTACTCTAGAACTTTCTCCAGTTGTTGGTAGGTCTACTCTAGAACTTTCTCCAGTTGTCGGTAGGTCTACTCTAGAACTTTCTCCAGTTGTCAGTAGGTCTACTCTAGAACTTTCTCCAGTTGTGGGTAGGTCTACTCTAGAACTTTCTCCAGTTGTTGTTAGGTCTACTCTAGAACTTTCTTTATTATTATTATTATTATTATTATTATTATTATTTCTCCAGTTTCTCCAGTTGTCGGTAGGTCTACTCTAGAACTTTCTCCAGCTGTCGGTAGTTCTACTCTAGAACTTTCTCCAGTTGTCGGTAGGTCTACTCTAGAACTTTCTCCAGTTGTCGGTAGGTCTACTCTAGAACTTTCTCCAGTTGTCAGTAGGTCTGCTCTAGAACTTTCTGTCTTTAAGTTTAGTCTCACTTAGAACATTCCAGGTCCTTGAAGTCCATAGAGGTGGGTCCAGGTTTATCACTTTTAATGGACTTTTTCAGAACTTCATCAGTCCAGCAGATAGAACCATGACTTTTAGGAGGAGAAACATCTGAGTTCTGGTAGAAACTGACACCAGATCAGTTTTACATCCATCCAGGTGTCTCAGTCTGAACACTGAATCTGGTTTCTGATCAGAACCATTTTTTTTCTGTAATTTTATTCAGATCAATTTCAACCAATTTAAGACAATTTTCATTTCATTTTCAACTAATTTCCTGCAATTTTGGATCATTTTCGAGTCATTTTGCTCAAATCTTGAGTCATTTTCTATCATTTTTGAAGCATCGTGAACTAATTTTGTGTCGTTCTGTAAATCTTCAGTCAGTTTAGATCATTTTTGAGTCATTTTGGGTGAAATTTGACTCATTTTGGACAATTTTCTGGTCATTTTCAACAAATTTTATGTCAGCTTGGATCTTTTCTCATCATTTTGGATCATTTTTGTGTCTCTGAGACAATTTTTGAGTCATTTTAGACAAAATTTCAGGTCTTTTTGAACATTTTTGGAATAATTTTGCGTCATTTTAGAAAGTTATCATTTTTTGGACAAATTTTAATCATTTAGTTACAATTTAGTGTAATTTTGGACATCTTTTGTCATTTTGGACAGTTTTTGAATCATTTTTGAGAAATATTGGGACATTTTGAGCGAATTTTGTGTAATTTTAGCCAAGTTTCATGTAATTTGACTAAAGACATGAATAAAGTTGATCTGATCTTGTGTCTAATTGTGTGTTATTTCCTGCTCTGTCCTTGTCGTGCTGCAGGAATACGCTCAGGCTCGCTTCGACGCCTACTTCCAGCAGAAGAAGATCTGGGCGGTATAACGGAGCGACCCCATTGGACGGTTAATGACAGGTTCGGCCTGACGGGCCGATCAGATTCACGCTTTACTTCCTGCTTGCCTGTCGGGGGATCTGCTGCTGACTAAAACCCCGTGGCTCGGTGCTGAACGTCCGTCCCACAGTCCTGAAGGCCCAAACACTAGAAGTTCAACATCGATACTAACCTCCATCCAAACATAGAGCATTCACTGATGGAGACGGTGAGATTTAGGCCTTGGTGGTGTCTTTATAGAGAAGTGGAGGGTTTATAGAGTTAGAACAGATGGCTGTGATGGGTTTCTGTGCAGTTTACGCTTTTATATTGTCTGATTTCCTGCACAGTGTTGGCTGATAGTGGAGGGTTGAGCACCAAACTCAACTCTCCACTGGCAGCCAACATCACACAACTAGGCAGCATGAATGGACACCAAAACACCAGAAGAGTCTCCAAAATATTCATTAAAACAATAAGAAACTGAAGTTTTCTTGAATAAAGGCTGCCAGTGGAGGGTTTAGCAGCTAAGTTTGGACAAAATGTGCAACTTGGCAGCACAAAGCGTCGTCAAAACACCAGAAAAGTCTCCATATTATCCTTTAAAACAAGAAGAAACCACTGTCTGTTAAGTTTCCCTCAATAAATGCCAAATATCGTGCAGCTTGGCAGCATGAATTGAGGCCAAAACACCAGAAAAGTCTCCAAATTGTCCGTTAAAACAATAAGAAACTGCCGTCAATCATCTCAAATACGTAAAATGTGTTCCAAATGTCCCAAAATCACATAAAAATTGCTCAAAATAATGCAAAAATATTCTAAAACTAGTCAACAGTTGTCAAAATTTACACAGAAAGTTGTCAGTGATAACAAACTTGTGCAGCTTGGCAGCACAAAGTGACGCCAAAACACCAGAAAAGTCACCAAAATATCCATTAAACCAATAAGAAACTGCTGTCTGTTAAGTTTTCTGTAATAAATGCAGTTTCTTATTGTTTTAATGGATATTTTTGGAGACTTTTCTGGTGTTTTGGTGTTGCTTTGTGCCTCCAAGTCGCCTCATCGCTGCACCAGTAATCAGAGATAACAACGCCAGCGTCACATCAAAATTACTCCGATTATTTATTCAACCCTGCAAAATTACTAGAAAACACCAGAAATGTCACCAAAATATCTGTTAAAACAATAAAAAACTGCTGTCAGTCATCTCAAATATGCTAATTTTTTTCCAAATGGCCCAAAATCACTCAAAAATTGCTTGAAATGATGCAGAAATATTCCAAAAATATTCCAAAATATTCAAAAGTATTCAATAACTGTTCAGATTTACCCAGAAGTTGTCAATGACAATAAAATCTTGCAACAAAACACCAGAAATAATATCTTTGATGATTTATCTGACAAAAAATTTAAAAATATTCAGTTTGTCTAACATTATACCAAAATGTCCCCAGATGTTCCCGAACTAGAAATAAAAATCAGTTCAGAGCAGAACTCTTTGAATTTTCTCCTGCTGACTGTTGGTCTCAGCTGAGTGACGTCCGGCTCCACAGTTCCACCAACAAACAGAATTTTTGCATTTTTTACTAAATTTATTAAGAAAAAAGGATTCAAATTTGGTGAATTTTATTGAGATATGAAATAAATTTAAGCTCAGATTAGGGTCATTGTTACACGTCACAGGCGATTAGTTCAAGGACTGTGAGGAAGTCAGTTTTTCTAGTTTCCTGCTGATAAATGGTTGGTTTTGGGTTCAGAGGGTGAATTAATTATTTTTAATTATTTTACTGTTTAAGGTGTGTTTAGTAAAGATGTGAGAGCTGAATCCCTCCGTCTGATCAGAGTTCATGTTATTAACCGTCGTTCCTACCTCACCGCCTCGTTTTCATCGTTTTAATCCATTCATCACCTGCTGCTGAGAAAAACTTCACTCTGAAAATGTGAAAATAAATGAAAGATTACTGTTTGCTGACATTTAATCGTCTCTGGTGTCAGTTTAACACAAACCAGCTGTTAAAGTATTTTATGTAACAGAAACTGACTTCTGCTAAACCCGACGTGCTTTTCTTTCTCACAGCTAGAAACAAATCAGATTCCTTCTAGATTTTTAGCCGGCTAACGTAACTTTGCCAACGTTCAGCGACAGGTTTTATGGCTAACTAGGTAACTGAGCTAACATTACCAACAAAACATCACGTCCAGTCAACTCTTTCATGTTTCCAGCTAACGTGTTTCCTAGAAGAATCCTATATAAAGAGTTTTAACGAAGATCTTGACCGCTGCTTGACGTGCTAAAATGCTAAGGCAAACTAACTTTCTGATCCATGTATAAAACACAAAACCAAAACACAGTAACTACATATTGTTCCAAATCTATTTTTTAATATTTATCGGTCACCGCACTACTAGCTAGCTAAGGCTAATCTAAATGTGGTCACAGTTAGCCTCAGCTAAAGCTACTTTAGTGACTTTTTCATACTGTTTTCAGTAAGAGCAATTAATTTAGATTTTACAGCATCTTGGATGTTAAATTAGGATGAAGCTAATCATAAAGGACAAAAGTAATATGCAGACTCTAGCTAAAAGCTAACTAGCCTAGCCTAGCCTAGCTTAGATGTCCAATTGCAGACTACAGTAGTGATTTTATTGAGCAGTTATGTTTTTCTTTATGGGAAATAATCAAGGTTGTGCAACTTGTAAAGCTTCTCAATGTCTGTTTTTCTGTTCAAAAATACACAAACCGAATCACAGTGACTCCCGCTAGCTAAGGCTAGTCCAACTACAGTCAGCTAATTTTAGCTAAACATAATTTACTGACGTTTCCACGCTGTTTAAATGTTGACACTCCACCATCTTAGTAATTGGATAAATAAGGCTAAACCTACTAGTAATGGAGAGAGGTAACACGCAGAGTCATGCTAAAAGCTAACTAGCATAATTCAGATGTTTCCAGAAAACTTAAATAGCTACACTGATATCATGCTAAAATGCTAAATAGGTCAATATTTTTTTAAGGATTCTGTTTTACAACCCAAAACGTAGTGCCACATATTTGTAGTATAATTTTTATTATCAGTTTTTCTGTTTAAACATTGAAAAACAAAGTAAAAACCAAATCCCAGTGACTGTGCTCCAGCTAATTAAGGCTAAATATGGCTAGTCTGAGCAGGTCACAGTTGCTTCAGCTAAAACTAATTTGCAACATCTGCAACATCTTACTATGTTAATATTATACCTAATAAATATCACTAAAGCTAATGATAATGGAGAAGAGTAACGTGCTGAGTCATGCTAAAAGCTAACGACCATAATTTAGATGATACCAGAAAACCTGAATAGCTACATGAATGATATCATGCTAAAATGCTCAATAGGTAAAAAAAAATAAATAATAAATCAAGATTCTGTTTTACAAACCAAAACAAACTACTACATGTATCATACCTAATAAATATAGCTAAAGCTAATGATAATGGAGAAAAGTGACATGCTGAGTCATGCTAAAAGCTAACTAGCCTACTTTACATGTCCGATCACAGAGTTTAGGACTGATTTCGTCTGTTACATTTTCTCATTCCAGGTCATTAAATTAAGGTTTTACAGCGTTTAAAAATCCTTTTCTTACACCTTCACTGTTATTGTTAGCATTAAAAGGTGCTAACATTAGCATAAACCTGCTTCTGAACAGTGAATGAATAATACAAAGCTATTGTGCTAAGATTGTTTTTAATGTAGAGCCACAAGCTAATGGCGTTAGCCTCAGTTTGAAAGCAACACTTCTAGAACAGCTAATTAGCCCGACGTGCTAGTAAGTTGCTAAGCTATAACTGGGCAATAAACGGCTGCTGGGATTAGCAGGTTTAGCAAAAGTCAGTTGAAACTGTCACCATGACGACTAAACGCTACGAAACACAGAAACACTGATTTAGAGCCTTTATTTTAAAGCTACAAGCTGTAGAAACTGAGTTAGCATGTAGCTGTAGCCGTTAGCATGTGGCTGTAGCCGTTAGCACGTGGCTGTAGCTGTTAGCATGCTGCTACGAAACCAGCTGTGCCACGTCAACACTTTTTTCCTGTGAAGTTAAAGTGAATTTGTTCTGGATGTTTTCTGTGATTTTAAATGAAACCAAATGAAAATGTGACGTGAAGCTGAACTGAAACTAGCTGATGATGTTTGAATGTCGACTTTTAGGGCACTTTTATGGAACGATGGCATAAATTAAAGCTTTACACGTGTCTGAACTGTGACTGCAGGTGGTTAGAGTGTATTTTATTGTATGTTTCCTTTAAATGTGTAGTTTATTTTCTATATTATGGGATGTGACGGGATGAAGTGTGGAGGGAAATACTGGAGCATCTTTTACATCTCTACAGTCTTTTTTTTTTTCAAGTTTTACATTTTCTCCTGCCGAACCTGAATTTTTCTGTCCTTTTTCACATTTAATTTCCTTTCTAAATGACCTGATTTGTAATTAAAGAACATTCCATCTGTGTTTCTTCATTTTGAGTTTGATTTTGGACCAAAACGACGATAAATTTGGCTCTGACTGGTTCTTTAAAATAATCTAAATGAGAACAAACAGCCTCACTGATGCTTCTGTTCACTGTATGTAACATTCACTAATAAACATAAATATTAAATCTGAAGTAAAATGACTCATAACAGATATACTCACAGTTACAGAATGTATTAAATAATAATAACAGTGTGTTCAATAGTGAACTTGGCTGTAAATTTATTGCTTTGCACAAATAAAAGGTAAAAATGAGACGATGACTGGTGGTTTGATTTCTTTGAACACGTATTTATGAGATATATATATAAAATAGAGGTTATTTCCAGGATCAGATGCTACAGTTCTACCTACAATCTGTGAATATCTTCAGAGTTCCAGGTCCTTCAAGTCCACAGAGGAGAACGTCCCCTGGAGAAAGTTCTAGAGTGGACCTACTGTCCAGTTGTCTAGGTCCACTCCAGAACTTTCTCCAGGGGGATTTTGTCAGTTTGTCAGTTCAAGAAAATACCTACCTCTTGACGAAAGTTCTAGAGTAGACCTGCCGACTGTCCAGTTGTCATTCTCCTTTCCTGCTTTTAGTCTTTAGGTTTAGTCTCACTAAGAACATTCAGAACTGGAGAATTTCAGGTCCTTGAAGTAGATAGAAGGTTCTAGGGCATACCTACCCACAATTTTATAGTTGTGGGTAGGTATGCCCTAGAACTTTTGTCAAGAGGTAGGTATACTCTTGAACAGGGGTGGGCAAACTTTTTGGCTTGGGGGCCACATTGACTTTTAAAATTTGACAGACGGGCCGGGTCAGCACAAGATACAATACATATAAAAAACTGCATTTGTTAACAGTACATATCAAACATAAACAGAAAAAAGCATTGAAGTATTAACATACTTTTTAATGAGAACAGTGTTGTTGATCACCCATTTTAGCCAGTGCATCGAAGTCTGGTGGCAATTCTGTTGTGGCAATTCTCAGAACAGATCTGAGGTGTTCATCACTCATCTGGGATCTGTGGGGTGCTTTGTTGGTGTTCATCACACTAAAAGTCTGTTCACACACATATGTAGAGCCAAACAACACCAGCATCCTCTGCGCCATCTTCTGGATGTTTGGAAATTTGGCTGCACTTAATGAAGCATAAAACTCATCCAGTTTCAGGGAGTTGAACTTGTCCTTTAACACCATGTCACATTGGAGATCAATCAGTTCCAACTGCAACTCCTGTGGCACTGTTTCCGGGTCGTGTGAGAAGGGACATGACACCAGCTGAAGTGCCCTGTCAATTTTTCCAAAATCACAAAACCGACGGCAGAATTCCTCATGCAGGTCATCCAGTGATTTCCTATATTTTTTCACGTTGCGGGGCCTCTTTTAACGTAGCCAGTGTGGAGAAATGAGCAAATGACTTGTCTGACATTTGCTTCGAAAATAAAACCAGCTTGGTTTTGAAGGCTCTGACGTTTGCTTGCATTTCATGAACAAACTGGTGTTTCCCTTGTAGCTTCACATTCAGCTCGTTCATGTGTTTCAGTATGTCCACAGTAAAAGCTAAATCACAAAGCCAATCTGTGTCATTCAGCTCAGGAAAATTGTCAGCATTCTCAAGTAGCTCCAAAAATGAAATAATCTCCTGTTTGAGCTCCCACACACGTTGACATACTTTTCCCAAACTTAACCAGCGGACATTAGAATGGTAAAGTAAGTCCGTGTGATCAGCATCAGTTTCTTCAAGAAAATGAATAAACTGACGATGGTGAAGTCCCCTTGCTCGAATAAAGTTAACGAGTTTCACAACCGGCTTCACTACGTGGTCAAGCTGCAACACGGATTTACACTGCTTCTTGGTGAATTATGCAGTGCAGGAAAATTACCTCCTGCTCAGGGTTGTCCTCTTTCACCCTGTCCTGAATTCTCTTGAGCAACCTAACGTTTCTTCCTGTCAGATTTAGTGATCCATCTGTGGTAACGTTGGCGAGCGTACTCCAAGGTAACTTGTGCTTCTGTATGACTGCTGAAACGCTGTTAAATAAATCCTCTCCACGTGTTTTTCCTTTCAGGGATTCCATATCCAGAAACTCCTCCGTTATCTCGAAATTCTCATTAATCCCTCTGATAA
Organism: Amphiprion ocellaris; assembly: GCF_022539595.1. Lineage (NCBI taxonomy): Eukaryota > Metazoa > Chordata > Actinopteri > Pomacentridae > Amphiprion > Amphiprion ocellaris. Next base: position 40,072,831 of record NC_072768.1, read on the forward strand.
AAATTAAAAGCTGAGCGGTGTCCTTTATATCATTGCTTTCGTCCAGTGCCAAAGAATATAATGTAAATGACTCCGCTTTTTTGTTTAGCTTGCTAGTTAAGTGTTCGTCAATTACTTCAATACGGCGAGTCACTGACCTGCGTGATAAGCTAATTTTTTCGAACTTGTTCTTGCTCTCAGGACATAAAATACTTGCTGTCTCTACCATGCACTCTTTAAGAAACTCCCCTTCGGAGAAAGGCTTGCTGGCTTTTGCTAGTTTGAATGCCAGTAAATAACTTGTCTTCGTGCTTGCTTCTTGGATGGGAGTTGCTCGAATAAAGGTGTTTTGCTGAGCTTGCAAGCTAGCTACCAACCTGTCAGCGGTAGCCGTATGTTCTTGTGTTGAAAGGTTGCTGGCGTAATTAGCATGCTTGGTGGAAAAGTGACGGCTGATGTTGTACTCTTTTAAAACCGCAACGGTTTCTTGGCAAATAAGACATACAGCCTTGGACCGGAGTTCAGTAAAAAAGTATTTAGGCGTCCATTCTTTGTTAAACACCCGGCACTCACTGTCGACTTTTCTTTTCTTTGACATTGCTGTAGATGGGTTCTGATCTGGTCAGTAGAAGAAGAGCGATAACTGAAAATGGCTCGGGCTCCGTAAAATCAAGACACTGCGCCTACTGCGCCACCTGGTGTTGAAATGCCTGTCATTACAAGTCAAAATGAAATAAATGCAATCATTCACATCAAACCTTAATTCTGTACCAATCTTCGGCGGGCCGGATTAAAAAGACCAACGGGCCGGATGTGGCCCGCGGGCCGTAGTTTGCCCACCCCTGCTCTTGAACATCCTCTGTAGAAAGTTATAGAGCAGCTCTGCTCTAGAAGTTTCTCCAGTTGTCGGTAGGTCTACTCTAGAACTTTCTCCAGGTGTCAGTAGGTCTACTCTAGAACTTTCTCCAGGTGTCAGTCGGTCTACTCTAGAACTTTCTCCAGGTGTCAGTAGGTCTACTCTAGAACTTTCTCCAGTTGTCGGTAGGTCTGCTTTAGAACTTTCTCCAGGTGTCGGTAGTTCTACTCTAGAACTTTCTCCAGGTGTCAGTAGGTCTACTCTAGAACTTTCTCCAGGTGTCAGTAGGTCTACTCTAGAACTTTCTCCAGGTGTCAGTAGGTCTACTCTAGAACTTTCTCCAGTTGTCGGTAGGTCTGCTTTAGAACTTTCTCCAGGTGTCGGTAGTTCTACTCTAGAACTTTCTCCAGGTGTCGGTAGGTCTGCTTTAGAACTTTAACCAGTTGTCGGTAGGTCTACTCTAGAACTTTCTCCAGTTGTCGGTAGGTCTACTCTAGAACTTTCTCCAGGTGTCGGTAGGTCTACTCTAGAACTTTCTCCAGTTGTCGGTAGGTCTACTCTAGAACTTTCTCCAGTTGTCGGTAGGTCTACTCTAGAACTTTCTCCAGTTGTCGGTAGGTCTACTCTAGAACTTTCTCCAGTTGTCGGTAGGTCTACTCTAGAACTTTCTCCAGTTGTCCGTAGGTCTACTCTAGGACTTTCTCCAGGGGACGTTCTCCTTTCCTGCTTCCAGTCTTTAAGTTTAGTCTCACTTAGAACATTCCAGGTCCTTGAAGTCCATAGAGGTGGGTCCAGGTTTATCACTTTTAATGGACTTTTTCAGAACTTCATCAGTCCAACAGATAGAACCATGACATTTAGGAGGAGAAACACCTGAGTTCTGGTACAACCTGACCCCAGATCAGTTTTAAATCCATACAGATATCTCAGTCTAAACAGTAAACCAGAGTTTTGGAACGTCTGGACATTTTTCACGTCGTTCTAAACTAATGTTTGGCCGTTTCAGACCAGTTTAAAGCTGTTCTGGATGACTCTTGAGTCGTTCTGGAAAACTATTGGAGCGACTTCAGGCAGATTTCTGAGCAAATAAGTGAAAATAGTGAAATCAGCTTTTGTCATTTTAGACTTTTTCTGAAAAAACTGGACCATTTTGAAGCTGTTTCTGTGATTTTTGGAGCCATATTAAAAATTTTATGAGTCACTGTCGACTGGATTTTTGTCAGATTGGCAGTTTTTTTTAAAAAAAAAAGACCATTTTGAGTCATTTTGACCATTTTTTGTGTCATTCTGAACAAATTTAAAGTCATTTAGAACAATTTCTGAGCAATTCTGGACCATTTTTCCTCTATAACCATCTTTGATCATCAGTATTATGGGATGTATCCTCGTGTCAGCAGTTTAGAGTTACAGAAACTATCATTGGTTCCCTGGATGTGTTTCTGTTTCAGTCCAAAATTACTCCAAAATGGTTCAAATTACATGAAATTCTTCCCAAAATGATTTGAAAACTTCCCAAAAAAGTCTCAGAATTTGTCCAAAATCCTAAAATCTCATTAAGGTGTCTGAAATCTTTTCCACAGAGACTTGAAACGTGACCAACGTGAAGCAAAAAGACTCTGAGGTTAAGAGTTCCTGAGCTGATTCTTCTGTTATCACTTCAGTTTATTGTTTATTCATATCAGCGTTACAGAAATCTAATTAAACTGATTAGATTCACGTTTGTTGTCATTACTCATGTCTGAAGTACGAGGCAACGACATGCAGACTGCATCTGAGCAGAAAATAATAAATATGGAAAATGTTCAGTAGAGGAGGTTAGAAGCAGAATGTCGAAGCCAGAAATAATCTGAACTGAGTTTTATATAGAAAATGACAAAACTCCTCCAAAATGACTTAAATCTTTTCAGAAGTGAACTGAAAATCACTGAAAATGACCGAAAACTTGCAGAATGACACAAAATTTGTCGAAGATGCTTTAAAAACTTCTAAAATGACACAGAATGAGTCTAAAATGACTCAAAAATGATCCAAAATCAGTCAGAATTTCTCTCAAATGATTAAAAATGATCCAGAATGACTGAAAATTTGTCTGAAATGACTTGGAAATGATCCAAAATTGCAGAAAATTTGCTCAGAATTACACAAATGTTGTCAGAAATTACAAAAATCCTCCTAAAGTGACTCAAAAATTGACCAAATTTACTTAGTCTTTTTGTGGTCATTTTGTGTATTTTATGATCATTTTGTGTATTTTTATGGTCATTTTGTGTATTATTACAATCATGTTGTGTCTCCTTGTGGTCATTTTGTGCATTTTTAAGAGCTGCTGCTGAGACGCTGTAGCAGCAGAATGACGCAGCAGATTCACGTCGTTTCTCATTCTGTTAACGGAAACCGATGAGTCACTTGGATCTGCAGCCAGAAGAACGATTCAGCAGCAAACCTGCAGTTTAATCAGCAGGAATAAAAGCTTGAAATGAAGGTTTGACATCAGGGAATCAGCTGGTTGTGTAAAACATCCACGTCATCGTTTATCAGCTGCTGAACTTCGTCCCGTCAGATATTGAAAACCAAAAAGATAAACAAGAGACTGACTCACAATCAGATAAAACTAAACTCTCAGCAGCTTCACAACGTCTCATAGAAATGATCAGAAAATATCAGCGTTTTAAAGCTTGTTTACTGATTAAACAAACAAGATGTGGATGGACACTGGAAACAATAATAAAAACAATAATAATAATAATAATAATAATAATAAGAAGAAGAAATCCTTAAAAAACCCAGTGGCAATCTGACAATAAGGTGTCAGAGAGAAAAAAAATACATAATAAACAAAAAACATGGAATATTGCATTGTTCAAAAACATTCAAAACAGTGGAAATATCAGCAAATATATGTAAAATATTTATATTTTTAGCTGATTTAAATGCAATAAAACTTTTTATTTCATTAGTAAACATGCACATATTTCTTTAAATAATAAAACAATGTTTTATATTTTTGCTGATTTAAATACAATAAAACTGTAATTTTACAGGTAATTTGAAGTAAAACTCAGATTTAGATGGACATTATTTACAGTTTGGTTCTGTGGCGGTGGTTTTTAATAATACTTTTTTCTGGTTTCATTAGATGTGAGTTATTTAATAAAAACAGGGAAAATCTGCAGAATAACAGTAAATAGGTCATAAAATTAAAGTTAAAACTGAACAAACATGCATTTTATCAGCAATTTGTGTCATTTTGGGGTCACTTTTGGTCCTTCTTACATGTTTTGTGGTCATTTTGTGTCTCTGTTGTTGTTTCTTGTGTCTTTCAAGGCAAACTGAGTCTTTTTATGGGTGATTTTTGTCTCTTTGTGTTTCTGTTGTTTCTTTATGAATATTTTTGTATCTTTTCCTGGTCCTTTTGTGGTTGTTTTTTGTCTTTTCCTGGTCATTTTGTGTCTCCTTGTTTATATTGTGTATCTCTGTTGTTGTTTCGTGTCTTTGTGTTCCTTTGGCGCGTCTTTGTGGCAGTTCTGTGTCTGTCGTCATTTCATGTCTTGTATTTTTGCATCTCTGCAGTCATTTTGCATCTCTTTATAGACATTTTGTGTATCTTAATGGTTGTTTTCAGTCTTTTTATGAGTGTTTGGCATCTTTCGGGGCTTTTTATATGTTTTTGTTGTATTTTTTTAGTCATTTTGTGTCTCTGTAGTCATTTTGTCTCTTTGTAGATGTGTTGCAACTCTTCATGGACTTTTTGTGTATCTTCATGGTTGTTTTGTGTCTCTTTATGGACATTTTGCATATCTTCATGAATGTTTTTAGTCTTTTTATGGTTGTTTTGCAGCCATTTCTGGGTTTTTATATGTTTTTGTTGTCTTTTTGTGGTCATTTTGTGTCTCTGTGGTTGTTTTCTGTCTCTTTCATAACATGTTGCATCTCTATGGACATTTTGTGTATCTTCATGGTTGTGCTGAGTCTTTTTATGATTTTTTGTGTCTCTTCCTGGTCATTTTGTGTGTCTGTCTGGTTGTTTTGTGTCTTTCTGGTCTTTTGTTATGTTTTCATTTTCACTTTTTGCCTCTTTGTGTCTTTGTTGTTGTTTCTTGTCTATTTGCGGTCGTTTTGCTTCTCTTTTAGGTCATATTTTTGACTCTCTGAAGTTATGTGTTTCTTTTTGGTAGTTTTGCATGTCTTGGTGGTCATTTTGTGTGTCTGGCTGTTTTGTGTCTTTTTGATCGTTTCTTATGTTTTCATTTTTTTCTTTGTGTCTCTTTTGCTGCTTCTTGTCTTAGTGGATGTTTGCATCTTTTCCTCGTCCGTTTATGGGTGTTTGTTTTTGTCGCTTCCTGGTCATTTTGTGTTTCTGTTGTTGTTTCGTATCTTTGTGGTCCTGTGGCGCCCCCTTGAGGAAGTTTTGTGTCTGTCATCATTTCATGTAGTTTTGCATCTATTTGTAGATGTGCTGCATCTCTTGTGAATATTTGCGTATCTTCATGGTTGTTTTCAGTCTTTTTATGAGTGTTTTGCATCTCTGTGGGCTTTTTACATGCTTTTGTTGTCTTTTTTTAGTCATTTTGTGTCTATCATTGTTTCTTGTGTTTTTGTAGATGTGTTGATTCTCTTTTTGTTCTTACGTTTTAATGTTTTGCCTTTTTGTGTCTCTGCTATTGATTCTTGACTCTGGATATTTTTCCATCTTTTCCTGGTTCTTTTCTGGTCATTTTCCATGTTTTTGTTTTCATTTTGTGACTCTCTGTGGTCACTTTGCATCTTTCTATGGACATTTTGTATTTCTTCATGGTTGTTTTGAGTCTTTTTGTGGTGTTAAATCCTAAGGCCAGTAACCTCATAAATCAACTGAATTCATCAATTAACTATGAGAGAAGTACTGGACCAGCTCTCCATCTAACGCAGGGGTGGGCAAACTTTTTGGCTCAGGGGCCACATTGAGTTTTGAAATTCGACAGAGAGGCCAGACCAGCATCAGATGGATGGAGATTGTGCAAACTAATATGAATTACATGTTAAAGACATTACTGACAAAGTAAAGAATACTCACATTCAGTTGTCGTGGGAACAGTGTTGCTGGTCACCCTTTTTTGCCAGTGCATCAAAGTCTGGTGTCGGTTTGGTTGTGGCAATTCTCAGGATAGATCTGAGGTTTTCATCAGTTAACTGGGATCTGTGGTGTGCTTTGTTGATGTTCACCACGCTAAACAGCTGCTCACACATGTAGGTAGATCCAAACAACACCAGCATCCTCTGACCCATCTTCCGAATGTTTGGAAACTTAGCTTCACTTAGTGATGTGTAAAAGTCATTCAGTTTAAGGGAGCTGAACTTCTCCTTTAAGACTGAGTCACTTTGAAGATCGATCAGTTCCAACTGCAACTCCTGAGGTGCTGTTTCTGCAGCTTCAGCCTCTCGATGACCCAAGACATCCTGTCCTACAAGTCCTCTGCTCCTGTTTCCCCCTTCATGGATTCCATGGTCAAAAATTCATCCGTTGTCTCAAAATTGTCCCTCTAATAAAAATTAAAAGCTGAGCAGTGTCTTTTATGTCATTACTTTCGTCCAGTGCTAATGAATATAACTTGAAGGACTCCGCTTTTTCGTTCAGTGAGCTGGTTAAGTCTTCACAGATTAGTTCAACACGGTGAGTAACTGTCCTGCGTGATAAACTCATTTTTTCTAATTTGTTTCTGCTCTCTGGACACAGGAGACCTGCTGTCTCTACCATGCGTTCTTTCCAAAGCTCCCCTTCGGAGAAAGGCTAGCTAGCCTTTGCTATTCTGAATGCTAGTAAATAACTTGCCTTCGTGCTTGACTCTTGAATCGTAGTTTGTGGAAGAAAGTATTTTGCTGAGTGTGTAAACTGGCTGCTAACCTCTCAGCCGTAGCTGTCCATTCTGTGCTAACTGGTTGCTAGCGTAGTTAGCATGCTTCGTGGAAAAGTGTCGGCTGATATTCTTTAAAACCCGCAACGGTGTCATTGCAAATAAGACATACGGACTTCAGCCAAAAAATATTTAGTAGTCCACTCCTTCTGAAACACTCGACACTCACTATCGACTTTTCTTTGATCCACTCCTTCTTACAGCAGGGTTCAATGCAGTTGCAAAGTGGAAGAAGAAGAGAGAATAAAACAACAAAGGTCACGTGTGTCTGGAGTGCGCCATCTAGTGGGGTCAACAGAAACGCCGGGTTCTGCAGGAGAAGGCCAAATGAATGTGGTCTTTACTGCAATTTCGTCAATTCTAATATTGACAAAATTATTTCTCGGGCCGGATTGAAAAGCCCAAAGGGCCGTATGTGGCCCGGGGGCCGTAGTTTGCCCATGCCTGATCTAACGGGTCCGGTTCCCGTAGCCCATATGATACAACCCAGATGGGATCTGAGGAACGTTTTTAAGCTGGTAAGTGAGAAAATTCACCTAGCTTCTAACTGCCTCCATCCAGACGCCTATCCTGCTTCCTCTGATAACTAACTCAACTGAGTAGCCACTTTCCAATGGTCAAATTAATTACCAGTCACGTCTGTTAACGGCAGCTTTTCTCTCATCGGATTCTGCACTTGGTAAGTTGCTAGGTTTAAATTTAGAGGTTAAGGAATGGATAACCCCAAGGATAAGTTTAGAAAAGGCCACCCTCGGCCCCAACGACTAGGTAATCTGACAGAACCAGTTTTAGATGTAATGCACACAGTAACCTGACTTTTTACAAACTGAGAAGATATATGTGATTAATTCATTATCATGATAAAAATAAATAGAATTTCCAATCTGTTAACTTTAATTGCAGGATGAATATTTTATCATAATATTTCAGCAGGAAAATAGCAATAGCCCATAAATCATCAGACAACCAATTAAACATTAATTCTTATAACAATCCTCTAACATGACTCCTAACTGGAACTATGCTTTTATCTAAGAAGAGCAATAATCACCCAGACTATGTAATCTGGAGGGGGAGAGCAGAGGGTGTGGCCACACCTGCTGCTCACCTGAAGACCGACGCCCCGCTGGGCTCTGCTCCAGGGAGGAGGTGGAGAGAGAGTTCAGTCCCCATTTAGATCTGCTTGTATCCTTTATGTTGTTTGGCCCAATAAAAACTTTGTTATAATCCACTCTGGTGTTAATCCTCTTGGAAATAGTAGAGTTCAGTAATATTCCTTCAGTCAGCGTTATTTTTAGATCACAGTCTTTCGTAATCCTCCAACAGTGCAGAAAGAGCACTCCTTAAATCCATAATTCCCGTGGAAAAGTTATTCCTTTACAGATCATGTTGAATTCTCTTCCAAGTTACGTGGTAAAATCCCCCATGCTCAGAACATTGCTGCCTGGCTTGCATCCAGTGACTACCTCGTAACTCTCCCAACAACTCTTTCCAACAGGTGCATTTTATAGCAAACTTCTCTCTCCAGAATTTACATATGCGATGTCAGCATCCAGTTTGCATACGTGATGACAGTACACTTTAATTTACATACGTGATGACAGCATTCATCCCCCTCCTCACTCGTGCACTGCTCCCATCCACCGACCTCATGGCCTCTGCATGCTCTGGAGGAACTAAAACCTTGGACTGTTTTGCCCTTTCACCCAGTCTCAACTTTCCATTACTGTATTTGTTCCATCCACAGCTCAGAGCAGACCTCCGGTCGGGGAACAGGAGCAGCTGTTGTCAGCACCTAATAATCACTGACACCACACTGTATATCTCTGCACAGTGCGCACAGACTTACGCTAAAACCCCCAAAATATATTCAGTTTATTAACTTTTAAGGTGACCCAAGTTTGTCTCGTCTTCTCGCTTCACCTCCAAGTAAACAACCTCCCAATTTCACAGGGTGATCAAACTCTTCTGTAAACATCTCTATTTCGTAGTAATCAAAACCTTAAAAGCATTTCCATTTTCATAGTAATAAAAACCTTAACACATCAATTGTCCTGGTAACACTAGACCTCTCTCCCTACAGTGTGTTGCTGCCCCCATGTGGTTACTTCTTATACCAACATTATAAGGATATGTATTCAGACAATCACCTTTATTGAAATAAGACACTCCTGTAACTCAGTTACCCCTAAACCAATATTATAAAAGACAAGTATTAAAATAATCAACTCCCCACTCCTCTGATTTCTACACTGTTCAAAATAAAGATTGTATAAAAGAGACATATTCAAAAATAATCAACTCACCACCTTTCACAGTGAGGGACTCTTCTGATTTCTACACTGTTTCAAATAAAGATTGTATATATAAAAAATAGGCACTTGGTTAAACACATTTATTATGTTACAGCATGAATCAATCATAAATCACAGGTTATAATATCATACTGTGTCCCCTCATTTATCCGTTATTCTGCCAGAAGCCTGCACCTATAGCTGACTCAGGGATCTCATACCTCTAGGATCTTATGACAGTGAGTGTTTTGTGTCTTTCTGGTCTTTTCTTATGTTTTCATTTTAGTGTTTTGCCTCTTTGTATCTCTGTTGTTGTTTCTTGTCTATTTGTGGTCACCTTCCTTCTCTTTTCGGTGTTTTTTTTTTCCTCTAAAGTTGTTCAGCGTTTAATTTCTGGTCGTTTTGTGTCTCCTGGTGGTTGTTTTTTTTTCCCCGTTCCTGTTTCCTTCTGAGGAGCTTCCATGGATGGTTTCTCCAGAACGTCCTCCAGATGTTCCGTCTGAGATCTGGTGAAGGTCACGGTAACGTCCAGAGGTTTCCGTCAGAACATCATCAGAACATCACCAAACGTCATCAGAACATCACACTACCTCCACTGACCTGCTGCAGGAAGCTCCGCCCACTGACAGGTGTGAGCAGGTGTCGTCCATCGGTCGGATTCTAGAGTTATTTACACATTTTTAACAGTTGAAGAGAAACTTTTTTTTACTGCTAATCTAAACAGAACATCAACAAAAAACAGAGAAAACAAACCGAAAGACGTGACGAATAAAGTGTGACTGGTGTTTTACTACAAACTGCTTCTAGTCTGATAAACATTAGAATAACAACCCAACAGCACCACCTGCTGGCTGCTGAACCCTAAAGTCCTAAAGCTCAAAAATGCTTCAACATCACTCAAAATTTGCGAAAACGTCTTTGAAATTTGTCAAAAACTCTTTAAAATGTGTCCAAAAAGCAGAAAGTTAATACAGATGAAAAGTTATTTCCAAGGCTGGAATATAATCTTCATGATTCTTTCTAAATAATTCTTTTAATTTGTCTCTTTATGTGGATTTTCTGGGTTTGAATGCAGAACGTCTGTGAGTAAAGAATGGAAATGTTCTAGTTTTTTATGTCTTGTATTCTCAGTCATCGTAGGAGCTTCAGGAGAAAACATCTGGACTTCTGGTTCAAGAACCTACCAGAAAATCCAGTTGGATTCTCCTGAAGCTCCTACAATTATATAAACTTTTCTTTCATAGGAGTTTCAGGAGGAACCATCTGGACTTCTCTGGGAGGTTCTTGAACAAGAAGGAACTTCTCTTTTTTGGAGAAACTTTTATTTCGTAGGAGCTTCAGGAGAAGTCCAGATGGTTTTTCTTGTACAAGAACCTACCAGAGAAATCCAGTTGGTTTCTCTGGGAGCTCCTGAAAGAAATCATCTGGACCTCTGGTAGGTTCTTGAACAAGAGAAGTCCAGTTGGAAGTTCCTACGATTTTACAAACTTTTCTTTTGTAGGAGCTTCAGGAGAAACCGTTTGGACTTCTCTGGGAGGTTCTTGTTCAAGAACCTCCCAGAGAAGTCCAGTTAGTTACGATTTTATTTTTTTTACTTAATTGTGTCGTAGTCGATGTGTTTAAACGTGACGTGGAGCTGCAGAACCTCTGAGGAACCTTCTATGGAACCAAATCAAACGTTTGAAGTCCGGTCCTGAAGTTCTGCAGCTGCTCAGTTTGACTGCAGAGTTTTCTTCAGAAACTCCACCAGCAGGTGGTGAGGAAACCCAAAGTCCATCTGAATCACCGTGAAGCCCTGAAGCAAAGACACAAGTCAGAACCCAAGGAGAACCCAAAGACAACCCAAGGAGAACCCAAAGAGAACCCAAAGAGAACTCACGTCTCCAGGTAGAACCTCAGGGTTGAAGATGGTGAATAAGTTCGTTCCCTGTTTGTCCAGAAGTCGAGTGAGTTCCACCTCCAGAACTGCAGAACAACCAGACGTCAGCTTTTTATTTCTAACCACTTTTAAACCTGATTAAAGACATTTAAACCTGACTAACGACGTCTAAACCTGATTAAATCTGACTAACGACGTCTAAACCTGATTAAACCTGACTAACGACGTCTAAACCTGATTAAACCTGACTAACGACGTCTAAACCTGATTAAATCTGACTAACGACGTCTAAACCTGATTAAACCTGACTAACGACGTCTAAACCTGATTAAACCTGACTAACGACGTCTAAACCTGATTAAATCTGACTAACGACGTCTAAACCTGATTAAACCTGACTAACGACGTCTAAACCTGATTAAACCTGACTAACGACGTCTAAACCTGATTAAACCTGACTAACGACGTCTAAACCTGATTAAATCTGACTAACGACGTCTAAACCTGATTAAACCTGACTAACGACGTCTAAACCTGATTAAACCTGACTAACGACGTCTAAACCTGATTAAACCTGACTAACGACGTCTAAACCTGATTAAACCTGACTAACGACGTCTAAACCTGATTAAACCTGACTAACGACGTCTAAACCTGACTAAACCTGACTAACGACGTCTAAACCTGACTAAACCTGACTAACGATGTTTAAACGAGTTAATTTCATCCAGAACATCATCAGAATCTCTACTGGAAAACACATCTAATGATTTAAATGTCCAGTTTAGGTCTCAGACTTCCGCCTGGACAGAAAATGTCCTAAATGATCCAAAATGACCTAAAACCGTCTACAGAATGTGTCCTTAACCACTGAAACATCTTTGAAATGGCTCAAAGTTTGACAAAAAAATAATGGATGTTTGTGTCTCTGTGGCTGTGTGTCTCTTTATGGATATTTTGCGTGTCGTCATGGTTGTTTTGAGTCTTTTTATGGTTGTTTTGACTCTCTTAATGACTGCTTTGCATCTTTTTGTGTGGCCATTTGTGTGTCTGGTCTTTTCTTATGTTTTCATTTCATGCGTGTTTGTGTCTGTTGCTGTTTCTTGTGTCTTTGGAGACATATTGAGTCTTTTTATAGTTGTGTTTGGAGTCTTTTTATGGGTGTTTTGTGTGTCTTCCTGGTCATTTTGTGTCTCCTTCTTTACATTGTGTACCTCTGTTGTTGTTTCGTGTCTTTGTGGTCCTTTGGTGCCTCTTTGTGGAATTTGTGTGTCTGTCATCATTTCATGTCTTGTATAATTGCATCTCTTTGCAGTCGTTTTGTGTCTCTCTGTGGTCATTTTGTGTCTCTTAGTGGTCATTTTGTGTCTTTCTGGTCTTTTCCTATGTTTCCATTTCCATTTTTTGTCTCTTTGTGTCTCTGTTGTTGATTCTTGTTTCTTTGTGGATATTTTTGCACCTTTTCCTGATCCTTTTGTAGTCTTTTCAATGTTTGGGTTTTCATTTTATGTCTCTGTGTTCATTTTGTGTCTATTTGTGGATGTTTTGCATATCTTCATGATTGTTTTGTGTCTCTGTGGCCATTTGACCAAATCGGCTTTAAATGGTCCAAAACAATGTAAAATTGTTTAAAGAATGCGTCCACATGAGTCTGAAACGGCTCAAAGATTGTCAAAAAATAACCAAGTTTTACAAAATTACTCTAAATTTGCTCAGAATTATTAAAACGACTTAAAACTGTGGATAATTAATCAGGATTTTACTTTGTTTTGATTAAATAACGTTCCTCTAGATACAGAATCAGCTGATTCAGGGGGATGTGGCTGATTTTAGATGGAGGAACTATTTACTAGAAGTGTTTGTTGAAGCTGGATAACCTCTAATTCAATAATTATTCTGTTCCTTTCAGCTAATAAAGAGTTTCTCACCAGACAGGACTTCAGGAACTCCGACTTTCTGCACAGCTTCTCTGATAAACTCCTGGAGCTTCTCATCCTGCAGCTGAACACAGAAAAGTTGATTAAACAGGTGGAAATAAAAAGCAAAACTCTGAGAAAATTAACCAAAACACCACAATGAGTGTCAGATTCAGAGCTGCACAGGAGAGTGAAGCTCACAGCAGTTCATTTAAAAAAGCTTTTTATTTTAATCATTACAAAGTTATTTTTAACCCTCAGGTTCAATGTTTCAAAAAAAGACTGGAAATTAGTTCAAAATGAGAAAACTATTGTCTAAAATTTGCCTAAATATGTCTAAGATTATCAAAACATCTGCAAAACAACAAAAATGTGTCCAAATGGAAATTAAAAAACTCCAAAATGACTAGTAATCTATCGAAAATGGGAAAACTACTCTGAATTTATTTAAAAATTTCAAAAATGGCTTAAAAAAAATGTCAAAAAATGACGAAGACGAAATAAAGATTCAGAATTTGTTAAAATAAACTCAGCATGAGTCACAAAATGTCCAAACGACCTGAATGACTTTAAATGATGCAAAAGTTGTTCAAAACGTCAAAAATTTCTCCAAAATGATTCAACAAACGTTCAAAAGGACACAAAAATTGTCCAGAAGTATTAAAAACTTCTCCTAGTTGTGTAAAAGAACCAGAAGTTTATTCTTATTAGCAGTTATTGTTATTAAATGTTTGTAAAACAAGACAAAAACTGGTCAGAATGAATGAGATGAAGGAATAAACTCACCGGCAGCTCGGCTCTGATCAGAGACACTCTGGAGGAAGAAGGAAGCATTAGAGAGAAAACGAAGCCCAACGAAGGAAACGGATGAGATGTAGAACCGTAGAACCGTAGAACCAGACTGGACCAGCAGGGGGAGACTCACTGGGAGGAAGAACGAACGTCTGCTGGGGCTCAGTGGTGGAACTTTCTCATGGTTTTGTGTCCCATTCATGTTATGTTTGTGGTTTTGGGACATTTTTTGTCTCCTTCCTCTCATTTAGTTTTTTTCATTCAGTGACTGTTTTGTGTTGATTTGTCTGGTTTCTGTCATGTTGTGTGTGGTTTTTAATGTGTGTTTGGGACAGTTGTGTATCCTTTCTGTGTCTGAGCGTCTCTCTGGTTAAATCCTAATATCAGCTGGAGGTTCTTACTTTTTGACGTCTCCCTGCATGAAGAGTTTCTTCTCCGAATAAGAAACCGAGACATCTAGAATCACATCCTGCAGAGAAAACACACACACAACCGTCAGCAGACACACAAACAACACACAAGCAACCGTCAGCAGAAAACAAACTGACAGGGATTCACTTCATTGTTATTATTAATAGGAAGAAATAAATAAAGTGACGCATTTAAACGTGTTCTGGGTTTGAATGTTCTCAAAAAATCCCAAAACATCGTCCAGAATGAAAAAAAAACCGACATAAACTGATCAATACGACTCAATATGACAAGAAAACTGTTAAAAAATTCCTCAAAATGGTCCAAATTAATTTCTTTAAAGTTTCAAATGACAGAAAAATCTCCCTAAATTTCTCCAAATGTGACAGAATTGTTCAGAATAAAAACAATTTCAAATCCGTTGAAAGGAACAAGAAAATTGTTTAAAATCAGTCAGATGTTGTTAAAAATTACAAAAAAAATTGATCCAAAATGATATTTAAAGAAAAAAATCATTAAAATTAAGATCATTTTTACTGAATTTGTCAAAAAATTGAACAAATACAAAACAAGAAAATCATCTAAAATGTTAAACCTGAGCAAAAATAAATAATTTCCACATTAAAAATCTGTATTTTCATAAACAGTAATTTGTTCAGTTTTAACGTGACGATTTTTTCTGTTATTTTCAGGTTTTATTTAAAAATGTTTTAAATTATTTCTTCTTTTAGTGAATTCTTTCTGTCACATTTTCTTCCCGCCGACAGAAGGAACGTCACCGTCTGGAAGGAGAGCGTCGGCGTTCCTCCGGTTCCACAGTGAAGTTCTGCTGAGGCCTGAGTCCAGACGGAGGAACCGGAGCTGGACGTGTTGAGACGAGGAACAGAAGAACTCCAGACGGAGAACCGAGAGGACGACGGATCCTTCAGACACTACAAACATCAGAAACAGGAAGTTCTAGAGGGTTCTGGAACACAACGTTCTTCTGACAGGTTAGACCAGAGACGTTCTAGGAGCGTTTGGTGAGAACGTTCCGTAAATGTATTATTATTGTTATCATTATTATTATTAGTGTTTCCAGCAGGTTTGTTATTTATCTCATTATAGAAACAATTCATTAAAATGTTTGATTGTTGGTTTGAGAACGTTTGTCTTAATGAATCAAAACACACAAAACAAAAAAATAAATCAAACCAAATGTTTTCAACTATTTACTGTTATTTTACAGATTTTTCCTTTTTTTGTTTAATTGTAGAAAATAAAAATGAAAATCACTGAAAAAAACAGTAATTTACATGCTGAGTGTAAAAATAATAAAAATATAAAAAACAGGACAAGAGTCAGTATTTTTACAAACAGTAAATTTACTGGATTTAAATCAGAAAAAAAAATTACAGATATTTGCCATTCTTTGACAGAAAAATCATGGAAATTAAAAAAAAAAAAATTGTTTATTTATAGTTTATTCAACTGCTAATTCTATATATAAATTCAAAAAATGAAAATAAATGTAACCATTTTTTGTGAAATTACAGATATCTTATAAAATCATGGAAAAAAAATATTAATTTTATAAATTTAGTTGACTGTAAAAATGTTTTTGAAAAACAAGGAAATAATCAGCATTTTTACAAATAGTATTTTTTTAGTGTATTGAAATATAAAAAACATCACAAACATTGTCCATTCTTTGAAGGAAAATCATGTAAATAAAAAATGTAATTAGTTTATTCAACTGTTAATTCTACATACATTTTTAAATAAGAATAACATCTAATAAAATCATGGAGAAAAGGCATTAATTATTATAATTTAGTTGACTGTAAAAAAAAAAAAACAGGATAAGAATCGATATTTTTACATGAATTTTTAAAATGTATTGAAATCAGTATATACATACATATATTTTATGTTATTAAATTTTACCAATTTTCATGAAATTACAGATAACACCTAATCTAAAAGTATGAATTTTATTCATTTAGCTGACTGTAAAAAATAAAAAAAACGGGCAAAAACCAAAGAGTAATTTTTTCTTTTTAATGTGTCTATAAATATATTTATATTTAATTCTTTTACTGTATTTAAATCTGTATGTTTTCATTTTTAATTGTATTTTTAATTGTATGTAATCACCAGATTTTACATTTTTTAACAGATAAGTTTTGTTTTATTTTATTTTAACATCCTCTGAATGTTAATTTCCAAACGTTCTGTCTTTGTTCACGTCAAACCTTCCAGGACCTTATTAAATCTCATTACTGATGGTTACCTGTGTGATGAGCTCAGGTGAGCTGCTGGACAGGTGAGTCTGGAGCAGGTTCTGAAACACATCCATCCCATAATAAGACAGCAGCAGTGAGAACAAGAGAACATCCGTCTGCTGAAGGTTCTTACAGAGAGTTCGTCTCCAGAGACATTCAGCTGGAAGCGTCCGTCCAGGTGAGCAGCAGAGAGCATCGGGTTGAACACCTGGTCTGCAGGTAGGACAGGAAGTAGCACCGCATGAGACACAGAGACACAGAGAGACAGAGAGAGACAGAGAGACAGAGACACAGAGAGACACAGAGAGACAGAGAGACACAGAGAGACAGAGACACAGAGAGACACAGAGAGACACAGAGAGAGACAGAGAGACACAGAGAGACAGAGAGAGACAGAGAGACAAAGAGACAGAGAGAGACACAGAGAGACAGAGACACAGAGAGACAGAGAGACACAGAGACAGAGACAGAGACACAGAGACACAGAGAGACAGAGAGAGACAGAGAGACACAGAGACAGAGAGACAGAGAGACACAGAGACACAGAGAGACACAGAGACACAGAGAGACAGAGAGACACAGAGAGACAGAGACACAGAGAGACACAGAGAGACAGAGAGAGACAGAGACACAGAGAGACACAGAGAGACAGAGACAGAGAGACAAAGAGACAGAGACAGAGAGACAAAGAAACAGAGAGACAGAGAGACAGAGACACAGAGAGACACAGACACAGAGAGACACAAAGACTCAAAGAGAGACACAGAGAGACACAAAGAGACTCAAAGAGAGACACAAAGAGAGAGAGAGACACAAAGAGCGACACAGAGAGACAGAGAGACAGAGACACAGAGAGACAAAGAGACAGAGAGACAGAGAAAGAGAGACACAGAGACACAGAGAGACAAAGAGACACAGAGAGACACAGACACAAAGAGACAGAGAGACAAAGAGACAGAGACAGAGACACAGAGACAAAGAGACAGAGACACAAAGAGACAGAGACACAGAGAGACAAAGAGACACACAGACACAAAGAGACAGAGAGACAAAGAGACAGAGAGACAAAGAGACAGAGAGACAGAGACGCAAAGAAACATTTCAGATTATTTCAGACGTCTGATCAGCCAGAATGTGTAAAAACTATCTGAAAAACAGCATTCGAACTATTTCCTGAAAACTATTTATTATTATATATATTATTATTTATATTTATTATTGTGCAGGCATATGGGTTCTGTAAAGCGTCTCGAGACAATTTGACTGTAATTGGCGCTATATAAATAAAATTGAATTGAATTGCATGTTTTTATTTGAACATAAAGTTTCTACACTTTCAAAATGTCTCTATAGTCGTTTTGTGTCTCTTTTTAGTCATTTTATGTCTCTTTATAGTCATTTTGTGTATTTTTACAGTCATTTTATGTCTCTTCATGTATTTTTATGGTTGGTTTTATTATTGTGCATGTTTTTTTTAATGTGAACATTAATCTACACTTCATCTACACATTCAAAATAAAGTTTGAGCTCTAGCAAACATCACTCTTTAAAAGGTCAGACAACTTGTAATGGGATTGTGTTCATCCAACAGGCTACTGTGAGTTCCAGGAATCAGCTTTCCCTCTACAGTTGAAGGTATTTTCAGCTCATCAGCGGCATCAACACAACTTTAAAGTCCATAAAACCGACCAGACTGTCTGGATGTGAGAATAAAAGCCCACCTGAGACCCAGAAGTAGAGCATCCTCTGTTCGGTCAGCTGACTGGGATGGAAACCAGAGTCTCTGATCACAGCAGTCGTGTTGTTGTAGTTGGTCAAACCCTGACATTTCAAAATAAAAGACAACAACAGGTCAGAATGGACAAAAAACTACATTTAATGTGATAATTTTACCCCTAAAAGTCACCACAGTGACCATATTAGAATATTATTGGAAGCAGAGCAGTCCGACTCATTTTCTGTAGTTTGGGAGAAAAATGGGTTGAAAGTTTAGTGTTTTCCAGAATGGTCTAACATTCCACTGTAACGCTGTATCTGGGTTGTGGGTTAGACCACTCTGACACTAAAATCTACCAGAAAATATTACAGGAATGATAGAAAACTCAGACTGGATGTTTAGTGGGTTAGACCACTCTGCTTCCAACCCCTCCTTTTTGGGTCATTCTATATAAAATGAACTAAATGTGAAAAAGCTCCCCTTGACGTCCTCAGAACCAGACGATTCTTCATCTACAGGAACATATTTACTGACAGTACTGTGGATGAAGAATCATCTGGTTAATGGACGGAGTGTTTAGTACCTTGTGATATGATTCGATGTAGTTTGCAGTAATAACTGGAGCCGTCGTCACTCCGATATCCACGCTGATGTTTCCGTCACTCAGGAACTGCTCTGGAAAAACACACCGATGTTCAGAGATGTGAAGATGGAGAGTTTATGGATTTATACCTCCAGACTTGATCTGTTTGTTATCTGGGACCAAAAGCTAAGTTATGAAAAATGGTTTGGTTGGATTTTAGAAGTTTTAGACCTGAGAATTTCTACATTTTCCCCTCAAAACAACCCATGAGGTCATTTTAAAGGTTCAGTATCTCCAGAAATATAACTCCAACAGAGAGAATAGTTTCATCAGATCAGAATGATTGAATGGATCCAGCAGAGGATCAGTTTAATTACTGGACCTTAAAGATGGGGGAAAAAAGTGAACAATCTCCAATCCAGGCTGGTCTAGTGTCTCCATAAAGTTCCTGTAAGTGTTTATCTATGGATGGATCCATATTTGTACTAAAATCCAGTCTGTGGTCCACATTTCTCCAACTGTTGAGGCTCTAACATCAGTAGAATCTGATGGGTTAAAGTTGGACCAGACAAGGTTCCAGTTCCAGGTTTTAAAATGTCTCATAATTGTAATAAATGACTCCAGATTATCCAGAAATAATTTTAAAACGTCTGGAATTTGCCAAAATGACTCAACATTGTCCAAATCACTGATAATAATAAATAACAACTGGACTTTGAAAATGGAAGAAAGTGCACAATCTCCAACCTATGCTGGTCTAGCGTCTCCATAAAGTTCCATTCGGTGTATATTTATGGTTGGATCCATGTTTATTGACTTTAATCATCAGTTTCTATGTTCAGATTTCATTTCCAGTGTTTTTAAACTGGAAGACACGTAGAAAAAAGGTGATTGTGATGAAACATTTAAATCTGTTTCATTTTCCAGGTAGAACATCACAGATGATGCATTCCAGGACAGTGGGAAAGCTGAAAAGCTGCAGATTGTTTTTGTTTGGCTGATAAATGGTTCCTTTCAGTGACGGTCTGTAGACTGAACGCTGCTCACCTGCCTGCTCCTGGATGAAGTCGGCCAGGATGTTGGCCACCTTGTTGATCTCCTTACAGATCTATTAGACGACAGACGGTCAGCTGACAGAGCAGAATGCAGCCTCCTGATTGGTCGATGTGTCTCACCTGTCCTTTAACGACCAGCTTCACGGTGAAGGTGATGAAGTCGGTGAAGAGCTTCTTTAACCAGTTCGGTCTGAACACGGAAACAGACGTGTGATTTATCAATACCAGATGTTTCATCAAACCGACTCCAGGTGAGTCACTCACTCTTTGTCTCCCTCCAGGTGAAGGCGGAGCTTGTGGAAGTTCAGGTAACAGTCGGATGTATCGGCCGCGACTTTACCTTCACCACAGTCTGATGAGACAGAAGACAAATAAACAAAGAAAACAAATGGAATTTAGAGGAGTTTATAGTAACTCCTTCATTAGAGTCATAGCTGTCTTGGTGGCCTCTTGTGAACTTGGAGTCCTACGTAAGATTCTTCTGAAAGAGGAGTCATAGGTGTCTTGGTGGCCTCCCTCTCTAGTCTCGCTCTCATATTTCCATCATTCCTGAACATTCATCGGTAGCAGATGGAAACTCGAAATTTCAGGATGTGATCCATAAAATACTCACATAGTTTGGGGTTGATTCCCAGATCAATCTGAGACTCGATCTCAAAGTCCAGGGAATGTCCAACATTGACTCTGGTTCAAAAAGAAAGACAACAAATACAGATGGACTGTTCTTTCCTATGTGAGATATTTCCTCTATCGGTGATCTTCAGGTTGTTTCTGTCTCTAAGTGACTGAATGATGGGATGTTCAGACTCACAGCCAGCTGCCGTATCCATACTGGATGGTTCCTCTGAACACTGCAGAAACGTTACTGATCTCCATGGCGATGCCTTCACCTGGACGCAGCTCAAACGCACTCCGACCGATGGACAGGTTGTGAATCTCCAAACTGATCAGAAACACAATTTAATGGCATTAATACATATACAGGTTGTGTATAAATATATACCTGATGTATACAGAGCCTCTAAAAGTATTCACCCCCTGGAAGATTCCTCTTTACTGCTTTTCAGGATGAAATCATGATCAGTTAATTTGATCTGTTTAAACAAAAATGACAGAAGACAGTCAGTATTTAGTAGATGAACCTTTGGTCTCCATCAGTCTGAACATCTGGACCTCCTTCTTCATAAACTGTTGAACTCTGTCAGGTTCCTCAGGGATCCTGATCAACAGAACCTTTCAGGTCCAGACTCTATTTCTCAGATGGATTAAGGTCTGAACTCTGACTCCTCCAGAACTTCAAACCATCTTTGAGGATCTTCAGCTGTTTGCTTCGACTCATCATCTGGATGGAAACCCGATCTTCTCCACGTCTCACTTCTCTTCAGACTGCATCAGGTTGTCCTCCAGGATTTCATTTACCCTCTACCTTTACCAGCTTTCCAGGAACTGCTGCTGAGGAACATCATGATGCTGCCACCACCATGCTTCACATCATGATGCTGCCACCACCATGCTTCACATCTTGATGCTGCCACCACCATGCTTCACATCATGATGCTGCCACCACCGTGCTTCACATCATGATGCTGCCACCACCGTGCTTCACATCATGATGCTGCCACCACCATGCTTCACATCATGATGCTGCCACCACCATGCTTCACATCATGATGCTGCCACCACCATGCTTCACATCATGATGCTGCCACCACTATGCTTCACATCATGATGCTACCACCACCATGCTTCACATCATGATGCTGCCGTTTCTTAATGAGTCTCATTGAGTTCAGTTAGAGTCTTTAAAGGGGTGAAGACTTTTTATCGGCACCATATCTACATATTTTGGAGGACTCACTTGTCGAGGCCGTACAGGACTCTACCGATGAACAGCAGGGATTTCTCTCCCTTCATACTCGGGTATCGAGCATGTTGGAACGCTGCCTCGATCACTTTAGTGGTTTTCTCGTTCACTGCAGACAGACAGACACTTGAAGGACACTTTGGGATGTTAGTCTGACCTTTAAATTCTGTCAACTCTGAAGATACTGAAACGCTTTCAATTATTATTTCCACAGTTTCAGAATGTTTCGTTCAGACCAGAAGATCTTCAGGGTGATGCTTATTCAGAGCTTCAGTCTGTCCCTTAGTGCTGCTAGTTCAACAGCTGCTGCTCCAACTCAGCTTTAGCTCAAAGTTTAATTATTTGTTATTTGGGAGCCAAAAATAAATTCTGGGAAATGTTTTGGCAGAATTTTGAATGTTTCCATCTGGGAATGTTTGTTTTCTGCCCCAAAAACATGTGAAACCATTTTCAGCCTTCAGCATCTGCAGAAATAAAACCCTCGCTAATAGACGACGAAAGTTTCAACTGCATTTTTCACTGCATTCATTTTAATTGTTAAAATTAAACCACAAAACTGCAACAGGCTGGAAACATCTGCTGCCGGCATTTCATCTGCAGTTAGACAGCCATGCAGACGTCAAATTAAAACACTTTGTCAATAAGAACGCTGGTTTCATTTATATTAACATGACTTTTAAACAAAATCTGAGTCATTTTTAGCAAAGTTTGAGTCATTTTAAATAAAGTTTGAGTCATTTCTAACAGAGATGGAGTCATATTTTAACACAGTTTGAGTAGTTTTTAACAGAGTTTGAGTCATTTCTAACAGAGTTTGAGTCATTTCAACAAAGTTTGAGTCATCTGGACGAAGTTTAACATGACTTGTGGTTGTAAAAAGACAACGACTGGCCTAAATGAATGAAAGAATGAAAGCCTTAAACTCACAGACGACAGCAGCGGGGTAGGTGAGGCGACACACAGCCCCGGTCAGTCCGTAGGCCGGCGTGGGGTCCTGCAGGCAGCCGCTGGACGCCCCCAACACAACCAGCAGCAGCAGCAGGACAACATCACGAGGCATCGTGCACGTGGACCTCGGAGGTGTTTAACCCTGTGGACTGTTTGCTGTCGGCAGCCCACTAACCCACAGTCTGGAAACCCTGCAGATATCCACTGACCAGTCCTGACATCCGACCAATCACAGGCCGCCGGGATTCTCACCTGGTGGAGCACAAACACTGACTCAGGTTTGGTAAACTTAAAGCAAACTGGGCAAAGTGCACCTTTCTGTGATGTTAGAGCCACAAAACCTCTAAAGTTTTTAACTGTTCACACAAAGAGTGCAGGTAAAGTAGAACACGATAAAACAGTGATTCTACCTGTATGCCTGCCAACAGAAAACACAAAGACAGTTTGAGTCATTTTTAGCAAAGTTTGAGTCTTTTTTTAGCAAAGTTTGAGTCATTTTTAGCAAAGTTTGAGTCATTTTTAACAAAGTTTGAGTCATTTTTAACCAAGTTTGAGTCAGTTTTAGCTAAGTCTGAGTCATTTTAACAAAGTTTGGGTAATTTTTAAATAGGTTTGAGTCATTTTTAGCAAAGTTTAAGTAATTTTTTAAACAAAGTTTGAGTCATTTTTAGCAAGGTTTGAGTCATTTTTAACAAAGTTTGAGTCATTTTTAGCAAGGTTTGAGTCATTTTTAGCCAAGTTTAACACATTTTTTAAACAGTTTGACACATTTTTAGCAGTTTGAGTCATTTTAAGCAAAGTTTGAGTCATTTTTAACCAAGTTTGAGTCAGTTTTAGCAAAGTCTGAGTCATTTTTAACAAAGTTTGAGTCATTTTTAAATAAGTTTGAGTCATTTTTTAGCAAAGTTTGAGTCATTTTTAGCAAAGTTTGAGTCATTTTTAAATAGGTTTGAGTCATTTTTAACAAAGTTTGAGTCATTTTTTAAACAAAGTTTAACATGCCTTCTGGTTGTAAAAAGACAATGACCGGATTAAATGACTGAAAGAATGAAAGCCCTAAACTCAAGAAACGTTCAGAATAAACTAAAGTATCTCCGGTTTCTCTGCTCATCCTACATCCTCACATTCAGATCTGAACGAAGACTGTTTGAAACAGTTAGCATGACAGCTAAATAGTTAGCCTGACGGTTAGCATGACAACTAAATAGTTAGCCTGACGGTTAGCATGACAGCTAAATAGTTAGCCTGATGGTTAGCATGACAGCCTGACCCTTAATCTTAGAGTTAGTCTGACTCAGGTTTGGTAAACTTTTCTGAGATGTTGGAGCCACAGAACTTCTGCAGCTTCAGACAGGTAACACAGGTAAACTAGAACAGAATAAACCAGTGATACGAGCTGTATACGTACCAACAGAAAACACAGAGAGGCTTTAAAGTGACCAGAAGTCTGCAGGTGAATCACTCTCGGCTGCTCTCAGCAGGTAACAAACATCCTCACATTCAGCTGAACAAAGACTGTTGGAGGCAGTGAAACCAGATCCAGCTGAAGGCAGCAGAGGGAGGAGCAGCAGATAACAGCACTGATCCACTGTTTGACTATTGATTGGTTCCTCCTGTTTCAGGATCACAAACACCTGGAGAAAAAAGGTGATCAACAGTGGTAGCTTCTATGAGTGTTTGTGATCGCCCCACTTTACCTTCTGTTGGCTGCCGCAGGATCATTCTGAGTCATCTGGACAAACTTTGAGTCATCTGAGTTTAGTTCATCAATCTTTCTCTAATATGAGAGATTACTGAGAGACGCTGAACTAAACATGATTTCATGACCTGACTGAATGTCATTTTGGTTCAAGAAAATGTTTTGTGTAAATATCAGTACAGGAGATCGATCGTATCATTTCCAATCATATATAAACACTGCAAAATGTCAGATTAGAGGCTGTAAAATATCTAATTTACAGTCACTCCAGTTCTCACACTCCATATAATATCATTTTTGTTTAGAACCTAGCAGTTAGCCTGACAGTTAACCAGTTAGCCTGACAATTAGCCTGACAGTTAACTACTTAGCTTGACAGTTAGCCAATTAGCCTGACACTTAGCTTCGGGGTTGCTAGCCTCGGTTTGCTAGCTTCGGGGTTGGCCGGTCTTACCTTACAATGTAAAGCTTTAACTTTAAATTCCGCTTTGAAAAAGTCTTTCTAAGTAAATCTGTGACCAGATCCACATCTCCTCCCCCGTCACCGACAACAGTTTTAAAAAAACAGCTAATACAGTTAATACTTTTAGGATAAAGTTGTAGCTTCAGCGTGTCGCTACAGATAGGAATCGTTAGCTTTGGCTAAGCTCTCTGACCATCCAATCAGAGGACGTGAAAATGCAGACGTCATCGTACGCCAGCTGGATGGCCCTGAGGTCACCAATTGGAAATCTGATTGATTAAAGGAACAGTTTCATTGCGATGTATGGCGCTTTTGATACTGAAGGCCTCGGGGCAGATTTATTTGCCCCTAGCAACACATGACGGTTGAATTATGATTGGATAAAAACTCTCACATAAACACCACAGCCCATTCAGGATTCTTTCATTCCTAAACCCTCAAGGTTTCTCTTTATTTGGAGGTTCACATGAAAATAGGTGACATTTTCAGCGAGTTGTCTGACAGTTAAATAGGCAGATTTCTTTGACCCTGGCAACACATAACAACTGAAATATGATTGGATAAAAACTAACATAAACACCACAGCCCATTCAGATTCTTCCATTCCTAAACCCTCAACTTTAACTTGCGGAACTGATGCTCTGTCGCTGAGTTTACTGAAGGTTAAATGTCGTCACGTGTCCTCAGAGTTCCTGCAAACGAGGGTCAACAAACTCCGGTTGAACTGTTTGTACCAAAACCACAAACCAGATGTGAACAAATCCACTCGGCGGGGTTAAGAACATTTATTGCATCTGTTATTGCAGATCCTCCTCAGCACACTTCATAAAACAGCATTGATTTCTCACAGAAAGACAATAAAAAGTTTCATCTCCAGTCGTATAGAGAAGCAGAGAGCTCATTTACAGAGTTTAAAACTATTATTCCCCGTTAATAAACTCAAAGATCAGGAGAATCTGGAAGAACAAAATCACGTCTGTTTAAGATAAAATGAGATAAAAACAGGAGAAATAATTCACTTCATTATTCCACATTTAATTAATAATCTGGAATGAAGCATCAACTAAATATTAAAGCAGCTTCTAAAAGCAAAATAAACTGGCCTTAAATCATTTATAAGCTTTAAATATTTCACACTTGACCTGAAACTTAAATAACTCAGAGCCTTTTCTTTAAAACGATAAATGAAGCCCTCTGTGTTGCTTGCATAAGATTAGCCTGACAGTTAGCCTGACACTTTACCAGTTAGCCTGGCAGTTAGCCAGTTAGCCTGACAATTAGCCTGTCAATAAGCCTGACAGTTAGCCTGACAGTTAACCAGTTAGTCTGACAATTAGCTTCACAGTTAGCCTGACAGTTAACCAGTTAGCCTGGCAGGTTAGCCTGGAAGATAGCCTGACAGTTAGCCTGACAGGTAACCAGTTAGCCTGGCTGGTAACTAGTTAGTCTGACAATTAGCCTCACAGTTAGCCTGGCAGTTAGCCAGACAATTAACCAGTTAGCCAGGCAGTTAACCAGTTGGCATAAGATAAATGCTGTAAAGTGCTTCGTGAACACACAATATATTTACAAAACTTTACACCTTCGCTGCTTTTTTACAGCTAATTTGGCAGAATGAGTTGGGTTTGGTCACAATCTGAGTTCAAGAAAAACTAAAATTCAACTAAAACAGGAGAAAAGTCACACCAGAGGTTTGACAGTATTTCAGATTCTGTGAATGTCTGCCAAAGAAGCAAACAGAGGCCAAAAAAAATCTGATTTTCTTCTGTTAATTTTAGATGCTTTTGTATGATTTCAATGTCTAAAGGTGTCTAAAAACACCCCAACCAAATTTAGAGTTAAAATGATCTTTTTTTGACTGCATGTAGAGAAACCTCACGCTGACCTGCTGGAAATAATGAAGATTCTGATATTTTGGTGACTTAAGTTCAGTTTTTCCACAATCAGACACTCAGATTCTGATGTTTTTGGCCTTTATTCGCTTCTGAGGTTGGTGTGAAAGTCATAAACAACCTCACAGGAGTTTTATTTCTCCCTCTGCTGCCACCTGCTGGATAAAACAAGAGTCTCAGAAGGTCCGGAGGTGAAGATTAAAACCAGCAGGTGGAGAAAGAAGTGAAACTTGCAGCTCAGATCCTGGAGTCGTTGGTAAAATGTGGTTCTTGTTCTTCCTGTTGCTGGTGTTTGTTTGTTTCTCACTAAAGGAGATAAAGCGAGTCCGTCAGTTGGCCTGAGGAACCTCCGGGATGAGGGAGGAGAAGAAGGTTTTGAAGAAGATCCAGGCCGTCCACATGACCGAGACCCGGTGAGGAGGAACCAGAACTGCCGTCATCGGACCAGAACCGTCAGAACCTTCAGCTGCAGCTTCGCCTCCCTAAAAACACGTTTAGACAAGAGTCACTCCATTAAAAAACCAACCACAACCTCCTCAGAACATCTGGTTCTTCATCTCCAGCAACTTTATCAATGACCAGAGTTCTACCAGGTCCTTGAAGTTCATAGAGGAGAACGTCCCCTGGAGAAAGTTCTAGAGTAGACCTACCGACAGCTGTCTACTCTAGAACTTTCCTCAATAGGTAGGTATAATCTAGAACTTTCGTCAAGAGGTAGGTCTACTCTAGAACTTCCCATGGAGAAAGTTCTAGAGTAGACCTACCGACAACTGTCCAGTTGTCCACAATATTCTCAAGATGAAGGTAGAACTCTTATTATTAAATAACTGCTATCAGATCCAGGTTCCTTTAAAGGGCCACTGACTAACTAGATGGAAATGAAGACACCAAACGATTAAAATAAGCTTTAAAACAGGTTTTCTCACTGGATTCTGGTTCTGGTTCTGCTGGTTGTGCAGGACCTCAGGGGGCTGCTGGAGGTTCGGTTCTTGAACTCGTCTTCTGAAGGGAAACCGGCCGACGGTGTGCCTGTGGAGGACAAGAGAGTTTTAATAAATAGATTTAACTTCTGGCACCAACAATTATTTAGAACAGAAATTAGTCTAAAACCAGTAAAATCAACTGTTCACAATTGTTTCTGCCACTCAGGAAACAACTAATTTCCACAACAGGAAATTAGTTAAAAATATCTCAGATGTGTAAAGTACCAGGTATGAAGTACCAGGTATGAGGTATCAGGTATGAGGTACCAGGTATATGAGGTATGAGGTCTACGAGGTACCAGGTACCAGGTATGAGTCAAGAGGTACCAGGTATATGAGGTATGAGGTGTACAAGGTACCAGGTATGAGGTACCAGCTATAACGTCTATGAGGTACCAGGTATGAGGTAAGAGGTCTATGAGGTACCAGGTATGAGGCCTATGAGGTACCAGGTATATGAGGTATGAGGTGTACGAGGTACCAGGTATGAGGTACAAGCTATAAGGTCTATGAGGTACCAGGTATGAGGTAAGAGGTACCAGGTATGAGGTCTGCGAGGTACCTGGTACCAGGTATGAGGTACCAGGTATATGAGGTATGAGGTGTACGAGGTACCAGGTATGAGGTACCAGCTATAAGGTCTACGAGGTACCAGGTATTAGGTCTGCGAGGTACCTGGTATCAGGTACCAGGTATATGAGGTATGAGGTGTACGAGGTACCAGGTATGAGGTACCAGCTATAAGGTCTATGAGGTACCAGGTATTAGGTCTGCGAGGTACCTGGTATTAGGTATGAGGTACCAGGTATATGACGTATGAGGTGTACGAGGTACCAAGTATGAGGTACCAGCTATAAGGTCTATGAGGTACCAGGTATGAGGTAAGAGGTACCAGGTATGAGGTCTGCGAGGTACCTGGTATCAGGTATGAGGTACCAGCTATAAGGTCTATGAGGTACCAGGTATGAGGTAAGAGGTACCAGGTATGAGGTCTGCGAGGTACCTGGTATCAGGTATGAGGTACCAGGTATATGAGGTATGAGGTCTATGAGGTACTAGGTATCAGAAGTATCAGGTGAACTTACAGGTACATGAGCAGAAGAGTACTCATCACCAGCAGGAAGCGACTGAGGTTGGAGTTGAAGTAAACGATCATCAGCAGGACGCCGAACCGAGCCGCCGAGTACATCCAGTCCAGCCAATCACGTTCCACTTCCTCCTCGTCCTCCATCACCGGACCGCCCTGAGCGTTCATCCGCAGGTTCTGATTGGCCTCCCCGGGGTTCAGGAAGGCGCCGTCCTGGGCCGGGTTCTGATTGGCTGGCAGGTTGTCGATGGGGTTCTGGTTGGCCAAGGGGGCGGGGACTGGCAATTGGTGGGCAGGGACTGGAGGGTACTGACCAGTGGTGGGGGCTGGAGTGGAGGGGGCGGAGCCTGCTGCTGCCAGAGCTGCATGACTGATGGGGGAGAATCACTGTTAGGATCATCACAGGAACTCAATCAGGACTCCATATACCAGATACCAGGTACCAGGTACCAGGTACCAGACATCAGGTACCCGATACCACGTACCATTTTGGGACAATTTAGTGTAATTTTGGAGTTTGAGACAGTTTGAGACATTTTTGACAAATAGTGAAACATTTGGGATGATTTTTGTGTAATTTTAGCCAAGTTTCATGTAATTTGACCCATTTTTTTCTGGTACAGTTCTGGTAAAAACTGACACCAGTTTTTACATCCATCCAGGTGTCTCAGTCTAAACACTGAATCTGGTTTCTGTTCAGTTTCTCTGTAACCAATTTGTCAGACTTGGTTGATTTTAGATGAAACAGCCCACTAAAGGGTCCATTCTTCAACACATGTAGTACTACTTACTACTGCATGTAGTAAAACTTACTACCGCATGTAGTACTACTTACTACTGCATGTAGTAAAACTTACTACCGCATGTAGTACTACTTACTACTGCATGTAGTAAAACTTACTACCGCATGTAGTACTACTTACTACTGCATGTAGTAAAACTTACTGCCGCATGTAGTACTACTTACTACTGCATGTAGTAAAACTTAATACCGCATGTAGTACTACTTACTACTGCATGTAGTAAAACTTAATACCGCATGTAGTACTACTTACTACCGCATGTAGTAAAACTTAATACCGCATGTAGTACTATTTACTACCACATGTAGTAAAACTTACTACCGCATGTAGTACTACTTACTACTGAATGTAGTAAAACTTACTACCGCATGTAGTAAAACTTACTACCGCATGTAGTACTACTTACTACTGCATGTAGTAAAACTTACTACCGCATGTAGTAAAACTTACTACCGCATGTAGTACTACTTACTACTGCATGTAGTAAAACTTACTACCGCATGTAGTAAAACTTACTACCGCATGTAGTACTACTTACTACTGCATGTAGTAAAACTTACTACCGCATGTAGTAAAACTTACTACCGCATGTAGTACTACTTACTACTGCATGTAGTAAAACTTACTACTGCATGTAGTAAAACTTACTACCGCATGTAGTAAAACTTACTACCGCATGTAGTACTACTTACTACTGCATGCAGTAAAACTTACTACCGCATGTAGTAAAACTTACTACCGCATGTAGTACTACTTACTACTGCATGTAGTAAAACTTACTACCACATGTAGTACTACTTACTACTGCATGTAGTACTACTTACTACCGCATGTAGTACTACTTACTACTGCATGTAGTAAAACTTACTACTGCATGTAGTACTACTTACTACCGCATGTAGTAAAACTTACTACCGCATGTAGTAAAACTTACTACCGCATGTAGTAAAACTTACTACCGCATGTAGTACTACTTACTACCGCATGTAGTAAAACTTACTACCGCATGTAGTACTACTTACTACTGCATGTAGTACTACTTACTACTGCATGTAGTACTACTTACTACTGCATGTAGTAAAACTTACTACTGCATGTAGTACTACTTACTACTGCATGTAGTACTATTTACTACCGCATGTAGTAAAACTTACTACCGCATGTAGTACTACTTACTACCGCATGTAGTAAAACTTACTACCGCATGTAGTAAAACTTACTACCGCACGTAGTAAAACTTACTACCGCACGTAGTAAAACTTACTACCGCACGTAGTACTACTTACTACCGCACGTAGTACTACTTACTACCGCACGTAGTACTACTTACTACCGCACGTAGTAAAACTTACTACCGCACGTAGTACTACTTACTACCGCACGTAGTAAAACTTACTACCGCACGTAGTACTACTTACTACCGCATGTAGTAAAACTTACTACCGCACGTAGTACTACTTACTACCGCACGTAGTAAAACTTACTACCGCACGTAGTACTACTTACTACCGCATGTAGTAAAACTTACTACCGCACGTAGTAAAACTTACTACCGCACGTAGTACTACTTACTACCGCACGTAGTACTACTTACTACCGCACGTAGTACTACTTACTACCGCACGTAGTAAAACTTACTACCGCACGTAGTAAAACTTACTACCGCACGTAGTACTACTTACTACCGCACGTAGTACTACTTACTACCGCACGTAGTAAAACTTACTACCGCACGTAGTAAAATTTACTACCGCACGTAGTACTACTTACTACCGCACGTAGTACTACTTACTACCGCACGTAGTACTACTTACTACCGCACGTAGTACTACTTACTACCGCACGTAGTAAAACTTACTACCGCACGTAGTACTACTTACTACCGCACGTAGTAAAACTTACTACCGCACGTAGTAAAACTTACTACCGCACGTAGTACTACTTACTACCGCACGTAGTACTACTTACTACCGCACGTAGTACTACTTACTACCGCACGTAGTACTACTTACTACTGCATGTAGTACTGCTGGGCGTAGACGTGCTGGAGCCACAGCAGCTGCTGAGGACTGTACAGGGAGACTGAGGGGAACGTTGGCTGGTTGATCTGTGGAGCTTCAGGTCTGCAGAGGAACATCAGAGGAACCATCAACATGCTGACAGGAGCCTTAAAGTTTACCCAGAATGCACTCTGCTGAATGGCCAGACCTTCTACATGGAACGTACCCTGCAGCAGGAGTCTGTGCTGGAGATGAAGAGGTGTTCCTCCTCTGCCTCAGCTCAGGTGAAGCTGCTGGAGGAGCTGTGGAGCTCTGAGGAGAACATCAGACAGATCTGTTAAATCAGCCTTAAGATGATGTGAAACTGATCACAACTTTCTTCAGCTGCACGTCTCATCCTGAAACTGAAACTGAAGCAGAACCGTGACGAGAGGAAGAGCATCTGTTTATCAGAGAACATGTGATGTTCTGAAAGTCCAAACTGCTGAACCCAAACCTGAAACCAGAAGTTTAGAAGGAACTGGAATAACAGAAACACACAGCTGCTCAGAGGGGAAACCAAAACCAACCGCATTTCAAAATAAAAGCAGCAGAGTTTCACTGGAATCTCTGGTTTTAATTCAGGAGCAGCGGTTGAATACAAACATCAGGAACTTTATTTATACAGCACACTGATGCTAACACAGTAAATACGAATGAAACGGTACAATAAGAAGGAGACATGAAATGATGAAATAAATGAGTTTGTTTCATTCAATCAGAACCTAAAGAACAGATGGTTATTTGAAGACTTTTAACACAAACTCTGACATAAAACTAAAAATCTTTTCCTTTCTAACCGAACACAGAGCAGGTTATGTGGTCTAGAAAACATGGACAGGTCTCTCTTGAGAATGACACTCAGTGTCTCAATGAGACTACCTGTATAAATAAAGGCTAAATAAAAATAAATAAATAAATAAATTCAGTAAATCTGATTATTTCTCACCAGAGTTTTACCTCCTGGACTTCCTGCAGGAGGATTTCTGACGGAACAAACCAGGTGAAGAGTCGGAACCGAGTCCGTCTGAAACAGGAGAAAAAGCACAACATCAAGACCAAAGGAATGCAGTAAACAACAAGTAAACAACAGGTAAACAACAGGTAAACAACAGGTAAAACCTGAGGTAAACAACAAGCAAAACCTGAAGTAAACAAGTAAAACCTGAGGTAAACAACAGGTAAAACCTGAGGTAAACAAGTAAACCCTGAAGTAAACAACAAGTAAAACCTGAGGTAAACAAGTAAAACCTGAAGTAAACAACAAGTAAAACTTGAGGTAAACAACAGGTAAACAACACGTAAAACCTGAGGTAAACAACAAGTAAACCCTGAGGTAAACAACAAGTAGAACCTGAAGTAAACAACCAACCAACAACGGTAAACTTTACGGTTTATTTTGTGTCATTTTCAACAGTATTCAGAGTAACTTGGGGGAATTTTCATGTTTTAAACTATTTGTGAGTCATTCTAGACTTATTTTGGACATTTTTGGTATAAGTCTGGACAACTTTCATGTATGAAAAACACATTTAAGCTGAATTTGACCATTGAACTGGATCGTAGCTGGATCACCAGGTAAACATGCTCCTGATGTTTGGTCTGTGAAGGAAACTCTGCTGCAGGTCGACCGACTTCCTCTGATTATTTGGTAGTAAAATCAGTTGTGAAGCTGCTCTCTGGTCCTCAGATCGAAGATACCCGGAAATAAAACCCCAAAACTTTTGGTTTTGTGTCTTTTAGTGTCATTGCTGTGTTATTTTAGCATCATTTTGTCATTTTTGTGTTATTATAGCATTGTTTTGTGTCTTTCTGTCATTTTTTTAGTTACTTACGCATCTTTTGTGTCATTATTGCATTATTTTAGCATTGTTCTGTAATTTTTGTGTTATTTTAGCATTGTTTTGTGTCTTTTTGCATCATTTTTGTGTTATTTTAGCATTGTTTTGTAATTTTTGTTATTTTAGCATCCTTCTGTCATTATTTAAGTTATTTTAGCATCCTTTTGTATCTTTTTGTATTATTTTTTATTTTATTTAAGCCTTGTTTTGTCTTTTTTTTGTTATTTTACTATTATTTCGTGTCTGTTTGTGTCATTTTTTTTAGTTATTTTAACATTGTTTAGTTATTTTGGTATTATTTTAGCCTCTTTTTGTGTCATTTTGTGTTCTTTTAGCATTGTTTTGTAATTTCTGTGGTGTTTTAGTATTCTTTTGTGTCATTTTTGTGTTATTTTAACATCTTTTTGTCATTTTTGCTTCAAATTTGCCATCCTTTAGTATAATTTTTGTGTCACTTTGTGCCATTTTTTTTAGTTATTTAAGCATCTTTTTGTGTCATTTTTATGTTTCTTTTTGCATTTATGTTGTTTTTAATGTAGTTTCAGATCATTTACTAGGATCAGACCAATTTAATACTTTTATAATATTATTGTTTTTCTTCTTATTTTTACTGGTGTACAAGTGAAGTTAATAATATTTTACAGCAGTAAGGGTCGACTGACTCCTCCTCAGAATCTGTAAACTATTATTAGTTTTCTGTCAGTATTTTTACTATTTTACTGTTTTTATTTCCATCCTGACGACCTGATCTAGTACTAATGTGTTCATTTTTATTTATTTATACACTTTTCTACTGATATTTCCTCATTATTTTCTCCATCTGTTGATGAAACATTACAAATTCTTCCACTGAGGGGTTCATAAAGGATGATGGGATCCTAAGTTTTATTGATTATTGGATCTACTGGATGAACTTTCCAGAACTTTCTGACGCTGCCGTCGGATGTAAACTGATCTGATTCCTCTTTTCTTTGTCTTCTTCAGCAACATGAGCTTCAGCTGGGATTCAGGAATAAAACCGGAAAGAAAATCGGTGAAATATTAAACCGGCTGCTTCTACAGAGCATGAAAAGCTTCTGGCCGGTTACTATCTGATGATGTGAGGGAAAGAAAACCAGGAGGAACGAAGCTTCTGTCGGTCTGCAGCTGAACCACACTTAAGAAGCTGTTAAAAAACTCTGCCTTCCAGTTCTGCACGACGTTTATGTTGAAGATGTGGACGGTTTAAACGCTCTAGATTCAGTTCCTCACCTGTCTGAAGAGGTGTCTGAGCTGCAGGTGATCAGGAAGCAGTTTTCCAGCGTAGATCAGCCTCTGGTCGCTCACAGCCTGAAGGAAGCAACAAGTTCAGGTCAAATAAAACCTTTAAACAGAAATCACATTTAATCTATGGTGACTTCAGATCTGAAATCCTCTTTACGGTCATTTTTTGTCTCTTTGTGGTCATTGTTTGTCTTTATATGGTAATTTTTCATCTCTCTGAGGTCATTTTTTGTCTCTTTACGGTCATTTTTTGTCTATTTACAGTCATTTTATGTCTCTTTGTGGTCAATTTTGTCTTTTTGTGGTCATTTTGTGTCTCTTTACAGTTATTTTCTGTCTCTTTGTGGTTGTTTGTTGTATCTTTGTGGTCGTTTTGTGTCTCTTTATGGTCACTTTGTGTCTCTTTGTGGTTGTTCTTTGTGTCTCTATGGTCATTTTGTTTCTCTTTACATCATTTTCTGACTTAGTACAGCTTCTGACTGGAAAACGAATATAATTTATCATCATTAATCTGCATTTTACTTTTGTTTTTTATGTTAAACTTGAGTTTATGACTCTGTCTGCAAAACTGGAGACAGTTTTTAGTGAAGGTGCATCAATTAATCAAACAGTCAATTAAACTGAATTGAAAGTAAACTTTATTTAAACACTGTTTATGAACCAGAAATATGTGAAATGAACCATTTTATATATTTATTAAACTTATTAAGCCGAGCAGAAGAAGTTTTACACAGAAAAAAACACTTTTAACAGTTCTTTTTAATAGATTTTTTAACTTTAAAATGGGTCGGTTTGAGCGGCTACTTAACAGGAGCGTGACAGCAGAAAAATTCCTTGAATCTTTTCTCGACTTTAGTCTTTATTTTTCTCCACCTGGTGCTTCCTGGACGTCCTGTATCTAAAGGTTAGCAAGTTTCTGTGTAAATATCTTCAGTTATCTCCACGTGAATTCCACATCTAAACTTCTAGCTGTCAGATAAGAAATGTTGTTTAATGCCATCACCTTTTATCAGCAGAAACACCTGCTGCTGCTTCCACTGATCAGTAATCATTCATTGTTTTTCCACTTTCACCTGAACACACCTGGAGTTACACTCAGGCTGTTACATAAAGCTTTTCATTCAGAGGATCGACGTGAATCTGAACTAAACTGAGACTGAATCCAACCTGGAGTCGTTTAACTCTCAGTTATTAACTTCCTGTTATGTATCCGCTCAAACAGACACATTTTTAAAGTCAAAACATCTAAAAAAAAAAACCCTCTTAAACATCTTTTTTCTGTTCGAAACTTCTTCTGCTCGGCCTAAAAAGTTTAATCAACATATAAAATGGTTCATTTCACAGATTTCTGGTTCATAAACAGCATTTAAATAAATTTACTTTCAATACAAATCCTCATTTTAAACACTATTTTGAGTAACTTTTGTGTTATTTTAGTATTCTTGTGTGTTTTTTGAGTTATTTAAGCAAAATTTTGTGTCTTTTTGTATTATTTTTATTCTATTTAAGCATTGTTTTGTCATTTTTGTATTATTTTTAGTATTCTTTTGTGTCTTTGTGTGCTATTTTTTAGTAATTTAAAAACATCTTTTGTGTAATTGCTGCTATTTTAGCATCATTTTGTCATTTTTGTGTCTTTGTGTTGTTTTAGTATTCTTTTGTGTCTTCCTGTGTCATTTTTTCGCTATTCAAACACCTTTTTGTATAATTTTTGTTATTTTAGCATTGTTTTGTCATTTTTGTGTTATTTTAATGTTCTTTTGTGTCTTTTTGTGTCATTTTTGTGTTATTTTAGCATTATTGTCATTTTTATGTTTTTCGAAACAAATCCTCATTTGTCTTGATTTAAAATCAGCAGCAGTGAACAGAAGATGTGTTCATTTATCATTTATCAGCTCCATAAGAGGGGAAATAACACACAGATTATTGCAGAAGTAGACATGATTCCTACTTTCCTTTAAATTAGTATCCATTGGAACGGTTTAATTTATGTAACAGGTAAACTCAGACTATTTTAAGAGAAATAAACATTAAGATTAATTCAATTCTACAATAATAACATAAAAACTTACTGTCCCTTTCCCTTCAGGTAACACATGCTGTGGACTTTTTAGCCTTTATAACAGTAATATTCAGACTGTTTTAAGGAAATAATTCACAGATGAATGTAGATTTAGTTGTATCTTTAGCTTTCCTTTGAGCTAACACCTGTTGTAGACAGTTTATTATTCTGAAACTCTTAAGTTCCGGCTGTTTTAAGGGAAATAAAGTAATAAAATAACCCAAGTTTGAAGCCACGGTGTCTCTTCTATCATCTGAGCAGCTTTTGGGTTAAAAAAAAATAAATAAAAAAAATCGCAGAAACCCACCAGAACCAGAGAAGTGGCAGCCAGCTGTTAGTAGTTGTTAGCATCTGTTAGCATCTATTAGCCGCTAACAGCCACTAATAGCTGCTAAAATAACAAAAATAACACAAAAGGACACAAAAGAACACTAAAATAACACTAAAATTACCAAATAATAATAAAGTAACACAAAAACAACAAAACGATAATCAAATAAAAATACAAAAAGACATAAAAGAATACTAAAATAACACAAAAATGACACAAAAGAATACTAAAATAATACAAAAATGTCAAAACGATGCTTGAGTAAAATAAAAATAATACAAAAAGACATAAAAGAATACTAAAATAACACAAAATGATGCTAAAAT
This sequence comes from Amphiprion ocellaris, assembly GCF_022539595.1. Lineage (NCBI taxonomy): Eukaryota > Metazoa > Chordata > Actinopteri > Pomacentridae > Amphiprion > Amphiprion ocellaris. The sequence continues at coordinate 40,110,069 of NC_072768.1, forward strand.
AACAAAAAAATTACCCAAAAAAGTGTTTAAATAATTTTAAAAATGACACGCAAAGACACTAAAGAATACTAAAATAACACAAAAACGACAAAACGATACTTAAATAAAATAAAAATAATACAGAAAGACACAAAATGATGCTAAAATAACCCAAAAATTACTCAAAATCACACAAACGAATACTACAATAACGCAAGAATGACAAAATAATGCTAAAATAACACAAAAATAGCCGCTAATATTAGCATGTTAGCCGCTAATAGCATCTCTCACCACATTCCTCCACAGCCTGAAGCTAACCAGGCTAACCGGATAAACTTCTCACCCCGGTAAAACTCACCGGTTTGCTCGGATACACGGCGGACAGATGCTCTTTCAGCTCCCTGACGGTCCAGTCGAGGCGGACCCCGTCCACAGTCCGGTCCTCCTGGGTCTGGTTCGGGGTTTTTACCAGAAGACTCGTCGTCTGTCGGTCAGCTTCTGCCGGATCCATGTCCACAGAGCGGCTGCTTCCGTCTACAGTCTGGACTCTAACCCGGCAGGACGAAGTAAAAGCGGCTGAGTGTGTGAGGAGACTCGTGGAGAAGCTGCTCCGGTGCTCCAGTATTCCGGTGCTCCGGTAAACTTGATCACCGACTGACGGACCGAGGGAACAACATCCCGGACTTTACGGTTATTTCCAAACACTGTGGCCGCTCCCGATTGGCTGCCGGAGGCTCGTGCTCAGACGTGGAGGCTCGCTGAAACGTTGCCTGAGTGAACATGCGCAGTGAGGAACAACACGTCAAAGATCGTTGATATTGGACACGGAGCTCACTTTGACGCCATTTTAACAACTTCACCAAAATACATAATTTTTTACTCATGACTGTGTGTTTAACTGTCTAAAGGTCGCTTATGAGATTTATAGTTTAGATTTTCTTTTCTGTCGTCATTTTAAAAATATCTGAATTCATTTGGTCATTAAAATTAGTTAAAAACAAAATAAACAAGATGTTCAGAAAGGTAACTTTAACAGTGGAAACCTTTAAAACTGATGTTTTATAATATAATATAATATAATATAATATAATATAATATAATATAATATAATATAATATAATATAATATAATATAATATAATATAATATAATATAACATAATATAATATAATATAACATATTATAACATAATATAAAAAATATAAAATAAAATAAACTAAAATAATATAATATAATATAATATAACAATGGGTAATTGGGCAAATTAACAAATTAAGCGACTTCAGATCGGTAAATAATTACATTTCCTTAAAATCAGTTCCTATTAATAGCGATTTATTGTGTCTGGGTATTTATTAGAGTGTAAATTATCTCAAATCAACATTTCTATAAAATATTTTCTTTATCATTTGTGTGTGAAAATGTTAATTGATCTGAGACGATTTTGCTTGTTTTTTGGGAAAAAAAATCCCGAATATGTCTTGCTGAGATTATTTCACCAGTAAATCCGTGAACGTGGATTTTAATTAGAAGTAAAATGAGATTAATAACAAAATAACCCACAACCTTTTGTTTTTCATTAGTTTCGTTAGTTTTCTCCACAGAGTGAGACCTCCGTCCTCTTCCGCCCCTCTCTGACAGGAACCTTTCAAAGTAAAATTTCTGTGTTTACATTAAATCAGCTGCAAACTTCAGATTAATCAACCAACAGCTGATCATCAGAGAGTTCAAGCATTCTTTATTCAGAAACTTCAAGAAGCAGCAAATATCTGAAGGAAAAAAACTGAAGACAAGAAAATAAAACATAAAATAAAGATTATAGTTAAACTCTGCACTGATAATAACATACTAAAATACTGTGAGCATTAAAAGACACATCTGAGTTCTGGTAAAAACTGACACCAGGTCAGTTTTAAATCCATGCAGGTGTCTCAATCTGAAAATAATCCAGATTTCACCAATTCTGGACGATTTTTGAGTCATTCTGGATAAAATTTCAGGTCCTTTGGAACATTTTGGGAATAATTTGGGGAAATATTGAGTCATTTTGGAAGAATTTTCAAATTTTTTGGGACAAATTTTAATAATTTTGATACAATTTAGTGTAATTTCAGATGTCTTGAACAGTTTTTGAGACATTTTTGAAAAATACTGAAAAGTTTTGGGACAATTTTTGTCTAATTCTAGCCAAATTTCATGTAATTTCACCAATTTTTAATAAACAAAAAACACATCTGAGCTGTGGTAAAAACTGACACCAGATCACTAAATCTAGTTTTGATTTATTTTTCATACAGAGAACAATTTTCTAGTGAGACAGAATTGGTCACAAAGTTATTATAAAGAAAAATACAGAAAATATAATCAGCTTCATGTTTATTCTGCATTTTTTTTAAATACAAATGATTCATACAATTAACAGAAGAAGAGCTGATGGAGTTAAATACATTTAATTATATTTCATTGGTCAGAATCAGCATTTACTAAAAATGTAGATTTTATAATGAATCAGTGTGGCGCTGCAGAGATGCTAAAAGTCAGAATTCAGTCGTCGCATCATCTTTTTTTATTTGTTTTGTTGGAAAAAATTGCAAAAAATGATCATTTCCACTAAAACTGTGAATTAAATCTCAATTCCTGCCTAAATTTTATGCAGTTTGACTTGTTTTTTGGACATTGTTCAGCCTGAATGTTACAGTTCGACACAGAGACACAAATAATTCAGGTTGAAATAAACCTGGATCGTCATTTCAGCGTTCTTTATTAATTATCATTGTCTGAATTTATGTCATAAAAAATAGAAAAAAATCTTTTTAACATTTATAAAATCTAGAGAGAATAATTTTAGTTTTTGTTGAGAAAACTATAAATCATTCAGATTCTACATTATTAGTGAAAACAGATACTAATTTAGTAAAATTATCCATAAATTTAACAAAATTAACCATAAATTTACTAAAATTAACCATAAATTTAGCAAAATTAGACATGAATTTATTTAATCATAAATGTTGTCGAATTGACCATAGATTTAGAAAAATTATCCATAAAATATAGAAAAATTACACATAAATTTAAGTAAATTAACCATATTTACTAAAATTAACCATAAATTTACTAAAGTTAAACATGAATTTAGTCAAATTAACCATAAATTTTGTCAAATTGACCATAGATTTAGAAAAATTATCCATAAATTTAGAAAAATTATGCATAAATTTAAGTAAATTAATCATAAATTTACTAAAATTAACCATAAATTTAGTCAAATTAACCATAAATTTAGCAAAATTAAGCATGAATTTGGTAAAATGAACCGTAATTTTTGATAAATTAACCATAAATTTGATCAAATTAACCATAAATTTAGTTAAATTCACCATAAACTGTCCAGTTTGGTCATCGGGGGGTGGACAAGAGAAAAATAACATTTTAGGGCAACTCCAGACTTTTTGGTATTTTAAATATTTTAAACATTCTTTTCTCCTAGTTTTTTTAGATTTAGTCTCAGGACCAGAACCTTTACACAACTACTGATGCTTTAGGGTTTAATATGTGGATTATGGGATGTAAAACGTCCTCCAGTTCTGGACTGATCCATGTAAAAGATGCGATTCTGTTGATCAAAGTGTTTCCTGATGTTCAAACTGTGTCTTTAGATCAATAAATCATTAATTCCTGCTGCTAGTTTCTATCCATTGATGTGACTGGATGAACTTTAGAGCCGTTAAAAGTTAAACGTCTCTTGTTTCTGAAAGTGTTGCAGCTCTGGAGGCCATTTAGTTTCATTGGCAGTAGAAGGTGAGAACGTTCTCCTGGTTTCCTCGGACCAATAGGACGGGAGGCCTCAGGTCACGTGACAGGAAGTCGAGCCAGGCCAGGTAGAGCATGCTGGGACACACACCTGTCCTCCCCACCGGCATGGTGCTGGTTCAGGACAGGAGGAGGAATTAAACTGATTCACTCACATAAACTATAGGATGTTGAGATACCAGCAACTCAGCACAGAAACAGGTTTATAATGAATTAACACCATAAAATCCCCCTAAAATGACTTAAAAACACAGTTTAGTCGAGTCGCTGTTACTTACTCAGCACATTTAGAACAAAAACCAACATGTGTAGCATCATGGACTAAATACTGAGGTTAAGATTTTACATATCAGGAATTTAAACCCTAAAAATGAAATAAAACACAACTTTACTCGACTGTTTCACACATTAAGCCTTAATATGGAGATTAGTCTGACTAATAATTGAAATATAAAAATGGAAAATACGCCCATATTAAAAGATTATTTTAGCTATAAACAATAATTAGAGGAAATACTGACTTCAGATGTCATTTCATCTTAAATCATCAAATTTTTACAACAATTTCATTTTTTCTTTATTTTCATGATTATTTCCATTGTAGATTCTCACTGAAGGCATCAAACTATGAATGAACACATCTGGAGTTATGCAGTCAACATAAAAGTGAGAAATAAGTCAAAACATGTTTTATATTTTAGATTCTTCAAATGATTTAATTTGAATTAAAAATTACCAATAATGACTCAAAATCTGTCCCAAATAACTTGTAAAACAAATTGAAATTAGTCCAAAATGACTCGAAACCTATTCAAAACTACTTAAAATGTCCCAAAATGTGTTAAAAATGGTCCAGAATGACTGAAAATATGTTCAAAGTTTGTTAAAGTTTGTCGTAAATGACCCAAAAGAAGTTCCAGATAACCCTGAACAAGTCCCCCAGAAAATTCTGTATTCAAAAATGGTACAAAGTGACTCATAGTGTGTCTAAAATAACTCGTAAACCAAGTTGAAATTTGTCTAAAACTACTTCAGTTGTAGTAAATGTGCCAGGTTGGCAGCTGCCAGGCCCAGATAGCGCCCTCTCCCCCTCTCTCTCCTCCCCTTTCTTCCTTTTTAGGTGATCCATGGAGTAATTGCAGCAGCAGGTGATCTGCATCATCACAATCATCAGCCGGTTCAGGAGCAGGTGGAACGCAGCCAATCAAGCCTCACACTGCAATATAACCAGACACCACTCACCTCCCAGTGGGGGATCCTGATACAGCCTGTAACTGTTCACTCATGTACCACAGCCTTTGAAACTACTGATTCTCATACCTGTAGTAACGCTGGTTGTCCTCCTTCGTCCTAGCTCTAGATCCACCTGCTCCTGCTTGGACTCACCTGGGTTCTCCGTCGCTTCTCTCTCTCGGTTCCTTCAGCATCAGAGATTCACTCAGCAGAGCCGACTCGACCACCTGCCGTTCTCACCATCACCTACCAGCCGCTGCAACTGCCTTGGATCACATGCACCCAGAGGTTTCCACTTAGAGCCCAGTCCAAGCATCAGTTATTTGAATTGTTTTGTAATTTGTTTCTGATAGTTATAGAGTTGTTTCATATTAATGTTTCAGAGCCTTAGTAGTTGAAGTTATAGTTCGTATCATAGTTGCCTGAGTAATTTGCGAACCTTTCGTTGTAGTTTTGAGTCTCGAAATCTTAGAATTGTTAAAGTATTAGCCTTTCTTGCCTGGGTCTTACCCACCGTGAGTTAGCGCCCTTAGTTTTTGTAATTAGTCCTCCTTGCCACTAGTTGTAGTGAAGTGCCTTTCTTGAGTTTTCCTAGGATTAATTCTGGTTGTTATTTTCCTACTTCGACTTGTAGTCAGCTCTCAGTCCTGAAAATAAACACCTTAACCTTACACCAGTGTGTCTGCTCGTTTCCTGCGCTTGAGCTCCATTGCAAATTGTAACAAAATGACTTGAAATTTTTAGATAATAAATTGAATCTTGTGTTCAGTGACTGAAATATGTCCTAAATTACTGAAAAATCCTCAAAACTGATTCAAACATTATCTATTATGAGTAAATATTTGTCCACAATGACTTGAAACTTGTTCAAAACTTCTCAAAACATGATAAAAATGGTCCAGAATTAGTCCCAGATAACCTGAACAAGTCCCAAGAAACTCAAAGTTTGTTCAGAATGATTCAGTTTGAATTAAAAATCACCAATAATGACTGACAATCCGTCTGTTCTGATTCTCTGGATGAGCTTCATGAGGTAGAACCTAGATGGTTCTTGTAGGTTCCTGGGTAGTTCCCAGATGGATCCTGGGTAGTTCCTAGATGGTTCCTGGTAGGTTCCTGGGTAGTTCCTAGATGGATCCTGGGTAGTTCCTAGATGGTTCCTGGTAGGTTCCTGGGTAGTTCCTAGATGGTTCCTTTTAGATTTCTGGATAGTTCCTAGATGGTTCCTTGTAGGTTCTTGGGTAGTTCCTAGATGGTTCCTTGAGGATTCATTCAAGGTTTTTGCAGTTTTCCAGACTGACTGACCTTCAGTTCTTAAAGTGATGATGGACTGTCGGTTCTCTTAGCTGATTGGTTCTTGCCATAATATGCATTCTAACAGTTGTCCAATAGGGCTGTCAGCTGTGGACCAACCTGACTTCTGATGGTCCCAACCCCGTTAAGAAGGCAAGAAATTCCACTAATGAACCTTGACAAGGAACACCTGTGAAGTGAAACCATTTCAGGTTCTACCTCATGAAGCTCATCCAGAGAATAACAAGAGTGTTCAAAGCAGGAATCAAAGCAAAGAATCTAAAATACAAAACATGAGTTATTTCTCAACTGTTTGTTTGCTACATAATTCCATATATCTTCCTTCATAGTTTTGATGCCTTCAGTGAGAATCTACAATGTAGAAAGTAGTGAAGATAAAGAAAAACCACTAAATGAGAAGGTGTGTCCAAACTTTTGAACGGTAGAGTACGTATAAACCCAGAAGAAGTTAAGTCTCACATGACGATCAGAGCGGCGTCCCTGGAATAATCCTTCAGAACCTCGTTGAGTCGGATCTGTCGGAGAGTCTGAAGACACACAGAGTTTGAAACCACAACAGAGATGTGTTTTCTGGGTATTTTGGGTTCTTCAGTTTGTCTCAGACCTTGGCCTGGTTCCTCTCCACATCCTGCTGGCTGATCCTCCAGGGTTCCTCCTGCTGCCTCCCCAGCCCAGAACCAGGATCCTGTTTGGGGTCCGGATCCACACTGAAGGGTCCGATGAGGTCCTGGAACCGCCGGACACTGGACAGACAGAGTTAACGAAACAGGAGCTGGTTTCTGCTTTAAGAACCGAAATCTCAGAAAGTCTCTACAGCTGTGATGGACCAGAACAGAACAAAGTGGTCCATTTTAAAGTAAAAAAGACATTCTAAAAAAAAAACAGTTAAAAGTATTTTTTCTGTTTGAAACTTCTTCTGCTTGACTTAAGTTTAATCAACATAGAAAATGGTTCATTTCACAGATTTCCAAACCCACTCTGGACAGAAGATTTATCAATTCCATTAGAAGAAAAAAATTAAAAATGTAAAATAAAATAAAATTTAAAAAATCAACGTCATGTAAAACTATGAATGAGACAAGAATGAGAAAAAAATTACATTTAAAGCAGCAAAAACTAGGCGCAAAATACCAAAAATAAGACACAATAATAAGAGAAAAAGAAAGAAAAAATGGGAACAAATGAGACAAAATGATAAAAAAGCAAATTCAAAACAAGAAAAATGAAATGAAAATGAAAAAATTAAGATAAAACAAGAGAGAAAGACAACAAAAATGACAAAAACGACAAAAAATTGAGAAAAAAATGAGAAAAGCATGACACAAACAACAAAAGTGAGGCACAAAATGAAAAAAATGTGACAAAAATGAGAAAAACAAGACAACAAAAATGAGTCACAATTAACAAAAACTAGACAAAAATGTGAGAAACGAGAAAAAAATGAGAAAAACAGAAAAAATTATAAAAACTGAGACAAAAATGAGAAAAGCGAGACAGAAAACGAGAAAAACAAGACAAAAATGAGAAAAACGAGACAAAAATGAGAAAAACAAGACAAAAATGAGAAAAATGAGACAAAATGAAAAAAACTGAGATGAAAAATGAGAAAAACGAGACAAAAACAAGAAAAATGAGACAAAAATGTGAAAAATGAGACAAAAAATTTGAAAAATGAGAAAAGCGAGATGAAAAACAATGAATTCTCCTCGTTTACTGATTGTTTTTGTCTGTATTAATTATGGATTCTATGGTTTCAAGTTTTCTTCTGAGTCGTCTGCATAATGTTTGATATTTATGTTCTAACCTCTGATGAACCGTTGATCTGTGATAATTAAAGAACTCCAGTGAACTAAATACTGATAGACATGATTCCTAATGGAGTTAGTAATGAGATACAAACAATGTTTTCCTTTGGTTTCAGGTATTTTTGGATAATTAAACTTTATTTCTGAAGCTAACAGGAAGTTAAACTGATTATTTAGTCATCAAAGTTAAAAAACTGTTTTCAGGTTTGTCTGTTTGTGGTTTTTCCACTGAGAAGATGGAATTTAACGACTGAAGCTGATCAGGATGAAACCTTCAGTAAACTCACCTCTCAGGCTGAGGGTTCTGATAGACATCTGGAAGAACTTCCACATCGTGGAAACCCAGACGGAACTTCTTGATCAGAGCCAGAACTCTGGAAACAAAAACAGTAAATTTTGGAACATTTTGACAGAATCTAAGAAGTTTAAACTCAATCCAGAAACAACAACATGAACTTCAATTAACGTTCTCCTGCGTTCTGTTTTAGGATAAAGTTTAACGGTACCTGGTGGCGGCTAAAAACAAACCAGATATAGATTCTATAAATGTGATTCTGTGAACATTTATGAACCCAAACTGCAGGAAAGTGAACATTCATCAGGTTCTTCAGGTTCTTCAGGTTCTTACTCCTGTCTCTGCTCCTCCTTCCTGTCCGGGTCTCCTCCAACAAACACTCGGACTTTACAGCTGGACCAGCGCCTCCTTCTGGTCAGCAGGTAGGGCAGCAGCAGGGTCAGACCTGGAGGTAGAAACAGTAGAATGATGGAGAACCTGAAGTTCTGGAGGTAGACACAGAAATGGAGAACCTGAGGTTCTGGAGGTAGAAACAGACATGGAAAACCTGAAATTCTGGAGATAAATACAGCAGAGAGATGGAGAACCTGAAGTTCTGGAGGTAGATACAGACATGGAGAACCTGAAGTTCTGGAGGTAGATACAGACATGGAGAACCTGAAGTTCTGGAGGTAGATACAGACATGGAGAACCTGAAGTTCTGGAGGTAGATACAGACATGGAGAACCTGAAGTTCTGGAGGTAGATACAGACATGGAGAACCTGAAGTTCTGCAGGTAGATATAGACATGGAGAACCTGAAGTTCCGGAGGTAGATACAGACATGGAGAACCTGAAGTTCTGGAGGTAGACAGAGATGGAGAACCTGAAGTTCTGGATGTAGAAACAGAGATGGAGAACCTGAAGTTCTGGAGGTAGACACAGAAATGGAGAACCTGAGGTTCTGGAGGTAGAAACAGACATGGAGAACCTGAAATTCTGGAGATAAATACAGCAGAGAGATGGAGAACCTGAAGTTCTGGAGGTAGATACAGAAATGGAGAACCTGAGGTTCTGGAGGTAGAAACAGACATGGAAAACCTGAAATTCTGGAGATAAATACAGCAGAGAAATGGAGAACCTGAAGTTCTGGAGGTAGATACAGACATGGAGAACCTGAAGTTCTGGAGGTAGACACAGAAATGGAGAACCTGAGGTTCTGGAGGTAGAAACAGACATGGAGAACCTGAAGTTCTGGAGGTAGATACAGACATGGAGAACCTGAAGTTCTGGAGGTAGATACAGACATGGAGAACCTGAAGTTCTGGAGGTAGATACAGACATGGAGAACCTGAAGTTCTGGAGGTAGATACAGACATGGAGAACCTGAGGTTCTGGAGGTAGAAACAGACATGGAAAACCTGAAATTCTGGAGATAAATACAGCAGAGAGATGGAGAACCTGAAGTTCTGGAGGTAGATACAGACATGGAGAACCTGAAGTTCTGGAGGTAGATACAGACATGGAGAACCTGAAGTTCTGGAGGTAGATATAGACATGGAGAACCTGAAGTTCTGGAGGTAGATACAGACATGGAGAACCTGAAGTTCTGGAGGTAGATACAGACATGGAGAACCTGAAGTTCTGGAGGTAGATATAGACATGGAGAAACTGAGGTTCTGGAGGTAGAAACAGAGATGGAGAACCTGAAGTTCTGGAGATAGAAACAGACATGGAGAACCTTAGGTTCTGGAGGTAGACACAGAGATGGAGAACCTGAAGTTCTGGAGATAGAAACAGACATGGAGAACCTTAGGTTCTGGAGGTAGACACAGAGATAGAGAACCTGAAGTTCTGCAGGTAGAAACAGACATGGAGAACCTGAGGTTAATAAGGGACGATAAGGAGAGAAGAAGGAACCAGGACCAGACCTCCATCGTCAGACAGCCAGTAGACATCGATGGTTTTCTTTCCCTGTTTCTTCTGGAACGCTGAGTCCAGTTGAGGTTCTGGTCCGATGCAGACAGAAGCTGAAAATACAGAAGACAGATTCATGGACCAGGATCTCCAGCTCAGATGGTTCCTGATGTCTGGTACCTACAGGTGGCGCTGGTCTGGATGCAGGACGGAGCTGAGATGTTCTCTGGACCTCCAAGGAAACCATCAAAACCTGGATTCACTGGAGGAACAAACATGTTAGATGAAGAGAATCTGGAGTCATTTTAGACAAATTTGAAGTCATTTTGGACAATATCAAGTAGCTTTGGACAGATTTTGATCCATTTTTGGCAAACTTTTAATCATTTTGGGAAATTTTTCAAACAAAATCTGGAGAAACACTGAGCCATAGTGGTCAGTTTAGAGCCATTCTTCTCAGTTTTAACACTAGTTTCCTCAGATTTTACTGCCAAAGTAAACTAAATCCCTCCACTCTCACCGTGTGATCGACGTGGAGGAGAAACATCGAATCCTTCTCTCATTCTGAGGACACAAACACCAAACTGCAGGTCAAACGCGTCGCTGTAGGACACAGAGGGATAAATAAAATAAATATTCTGCATTAAAGCGACTCCACGCTGCAGGAAATGTTCATAAAGAGGCCGAACTCACTGCAGGATTCCGATGTAGCTGTGAGCAGCTTCAGGTGAGGATCTGGACCAGTCGCTCTTAAAACCCATCAGCACAACGTTGGGCTTCATACGACCCAAACCTGAGCCCTGGAGGACAGCAAGGAGAAGACATCAAGTTTATTAATACCAGAGGAAACTGTTTGAAAGAAGGAGAAGAAGAAGCAGATGAAGGAGATGAAGGAGAAGGAGAAGAAGATGGAGAAGAAGAAGAGAAGAAAAAGGATGAGAAGAAGAAGAAAAATGAAAAGAAGAAGAAGAAAAGGAGAAGAAGGAGAAGAAGAAGAAGGAGCAGAAGCAGCTTCTTCTGGACTGATGAAACCAGACATGGTGTCTCTCAGACCTGCAGCAGAACGTTGACTCCTGATCTCAGATCTGCAGCTACGACTCCTCTGTAGAAAGCTCTGACCTTCCTCTGGTTCAACCAGGAGACGTGGCGGCTGCTGTTAGCTTCCTGCAGCTCCGACAGACACGAAGACGCCTGAGGAACACAGACGGAAAAACACCAGAACATGAAGCTCCAGGTTCTCCTGGACGGCCTCAGATCAGCAGATCAGAAGGTCAGCAGGGTTCTTCTGCAGCTCTGCTCAGTTTCAAGCTTTTCTGTCAACAACTGGAGATTTAAAACAGAATCTCTGAAGTTTAGGTTCAGATATGAAATCATCTGTGAGATCTTTTTTTAATCACCCGTCCACCAGCTTTCTGCAGGTTTATTCTCAACAATATCTCAGATCAAAATGCCTCTACAAATTTAACGTTTTTATTTTCAGATGTATCAAATTACTTTTCACATCATCACAGAAAAGTTGATCTGCTCGTCCAGTGTTAGATTGTGGTGTTTTTCTACTTTAAGTGTGTGTTCGGAGTGTTTTAGACCCACAGTGACGACGTTTCCACACATCATGAGGCTCAGACTTTTGGTCAAACAGCTGACGAGGTCGACGAGAGCAGGACGACGGCTGGGAGGTCCAGTCAGAACCAGACACTGAGGCCTGGAACACACAAATATAACACAACGAACAGGTCAGAACCAGACACTGAGGCCTGGAACACACAAATATAACACAACGAACAGGTCAGAACCAGACACTGAGGCCTGGAACACACAAATATAACACAACGAACAGGTCAGAACCAGACACTGAGGCCTGGAACACACAAATATAACACAACGAACCGGTCAGAACCAGACACTGAGGCCTGGAACACACAAATATAACACAACGAACCGGTCAGAACCAGACACTGAGGCCTGGAACACACAAATATAACACAACGAACCGGTCAGAACCAGACACTGAGGCCTGGAACACACAAATATAACACAACGAACCGGTCAGAACCAGACACTGAGGCCTGGAACACACAAATATAACACAACGAACAGGTCAGAACCAGACACTGAGGCCTGGAACACACAAATATAACACAACGAACAGGTCAGAACCAGACACTGAGGCCTGGAACACACAAATATAACACAACGAACCGGTCAGAACCAGACACTGAGGCCTGGAACACACAAATATAACACAACGAACCGGTCAGAACCAGACACTGAGGCCTGGAACACACAAATATAACACAACAAACCGGTCAGAACCAGACACTGAGGCCTGGAACACACAAATATAACACAACGAACAGGTCAGAACCAGACACTGAGGCCTGGAACACACAAATATAACACAACGAACAGGTCAGAACCAGACACTGAGGCCTGGAACACACAAATATAACACAACGAACAGGTCAGAACCAGACACTGAGGCCTGGAACACACAAATATAACACAACGAACAGGTCAGAACCAGACACTGAGGCCTGGAACACACAAATATAACACAACGAACAGGTCAGAACCAGACACTGAGGCCTGGAACACACAAATATAACACAACGAACAGGTCAGAACCAGACACTGAGGCCTGGAACACACAAATATAACACAACGAACCGGTCAGAACCAGACACTGAGGCCTGGAACACACAAATATAACACAACGAACCGGTCAGAACCAGACACTGAGGCCTGGAACACACAAATATAACACAACGAACCGGTCAGAACCAGACACTGAGGCCTGGAACACACAAATATAACACAACGAACAGGTCAGAACCAGACACTGAGGCCTGGAACACACAAATATAACACAACGAACAGGTCAGAACCAGACACTGAGGCCTGGAACACACAAATATAACACAACGAACAGGTCAGAACCAGACACTGAGGCCTGGAACACACAAATATAACACAACGAACCGGTCAGAACCAGACACTGAGGCCTGGAACACACAAATATAACACAACGAACAGGTCAGAACCAGACACTGAGGCCTGGAACACACAAATATAACACAACGAACCGGTCAGAACCAGACACTGAGGCCTGGAACACACAAATATAACACAACGAACCGGTCAGAACCAGACACTGAGGCCTGGAACACACAAATATAACACAACGAACCGGTCAGAACCAGACACTGAGGCCTGGAACACACAAATATAACACAACGAACCGGTCAGAACCAGACACTGAGGCCTGGAACACACAAATATAACACAACGAACCGGTCAGAACCAGACACTGAGGCCTGGAACACACAAATATAACACAACGAACCGGTCAGAACCAGACACTGAGGCCTGGAACACACAAATATAACACAACGAACAGGTCAGAACCAGACACTGAGGCCTGGAACACACAAATATAACACAACGAACCGGTCAGAACCAGACACTGAGGCCTGGAACACACAAATATAACACAACGAACCGGTCAGAACCAGACACTGAGGCCTGGAACACACAAATATAACACAACGAACCGGTCAGAACCAGACACTGAGGCCTGGAACACACAAATATAACACAACGAACCGGTCAGAACCAGACACTGAGGCCTGGAACACACAAATATAACACAACGAACCGGTCAGAACCAGACACTGAGGCCTGGAACACACAAATATAACACAACGAACCGGTCAGAACCAGACACTGAGGCCTGGAACACACAAATATAACACAACGAACAGGTCAGAACCAGACACTGAGGCCTGGAACACACAAATATAACACAACGAACCGGTCAGAACCAGACACTGAGGCCTGGAACACACAAATATAACACAACGAACAGGTCAGAACCAGACACTGAGGCCTGGAACACACAAATATAACACAACGAACAGGTCAGAACCAGACACTGAGGCCTGGAACACACAAATATAACACAACGAACAGGTCAGAACCAGACACTGAGGCCTGGAACACACAAATATAACACAACGAACAGGTCAGAACCAGACACTGAGGCCTGGAACACACAAATATAACACAACGAACAGGTCAGAACCAGACACTGAGGCCTGGAACACACAAATATAACACAACGAACAGGTCAGAACCAGACACTGAGGCCTGGAACACACAAATATAACACAACGAACAGGTCAGAACCAGACACTGAGGCCTGGAACACACAAATATAACACAACGAACCGGTCAGAACCAGACACTGAGGCCTGGAACACACAAATATAACACAACGAACCGGTCAGAACCAGACACTGAGGCCTGGAACACACAAATATAACACAACGAACAGGTCAGAACCAGACACTGAGGCCTGGAACACACAAATATAACACAACGAACAGGTCAGAACCAGACACTGAGGCCTGGAACACACAAATATAACACAACGAACAGGTCAGAACCAGACACTGAGGCCTGGAACACACAAATATAACACAACGAACCGGTCAGAACCAGACACTGAGGCCTGGAACACACAAATATAACACAACGAACCGGTCAGAACCAGACACTGAGGCCTGGAACACACAAATATAACACAACGAACCGGTCAGAACCAGACACTGAGGCCTGGAACACACAAATATAACACAACGAACCGGTCAGAACCAGACACTGAGGCCTGGAACACACAAATATAACACAACGAACCGGTCAGAACCAGACACTGAGGCCTGGAACACACAAATATAACACAACGAACAGGTCAGAACCAGACACTGAGGCCTGGAACACACAAATATAACACAACGAACAGGTCAGAACCAGACACTGAGGCCTGGAACACACAAATATAACACAACGAACAGGTCAGAACCAGACACTGAGGCCTGGAACACACAAATATAACACAACGAACCGGTCAGAACCAGACACTGAGGCCTGGAACACACAAATATAACACAACGAACAGGTCAGAACCAGACACTGAGGCCTGGAACACACAAATATAACACAACGAACAGGTCAGAACCAGACACTGAGGCCTGGAACACACAAATATAACACAACGAACAGGTCAGAACCAGACACTGAGGCCTGGAACACACAAACATAACACAACGAACCGGTCAGAACCAGACACTGAGGCCTGGAACACACAAATATAACACAACGAACCGGTCAGAACCAGACACTGAGGCCTGGAACACACAAATATAACACAACGAACAGGTCAGAACCAGACACTGAGGCCTGGAACACACAAATATAACACAACGAACAGGTCAGAACCAGACACTGAGGCCTGGAACACACAAATATAACACAACGAACAGGTCAGAACCAGACACTGAGGCCTGGAACACACAAATATAACACAACGAACCGGTCAGAACCAGACACTGAGGCCTGGAACACACAAACACAATGGGATAAAATAACCTGGTCTGGGTTTATGACATGTTCTTATCTGCTCCTTCACTTCCAGACGACAACAAAAAATTTGCTAATGAGATGAATCTGCCAAAAATGTGACTGAAAATGACTTGAACTGAGCATCGTTTTGTCATTTTTGTGTTATTTTAGCATTCTTTTGTGTCTTTTTGCCATTTTTTTAGCTATTTAAGCACGCTTTGTGTAATTTTTTACATCTTTGTGTGTCATTTTTGTGTTATTTTAGCATTGTTTTATCATTTTTGTTATTTTAGCATTGTTTTGTCATTTTTTTGTTATTTTATCATCGTTTTGTGTCTTTTTGTGTCAATTTTGTGTTATTTTAACATCTCTTTGTGCCATTTTGTGTTTTCTTTTAGCTATTTAAGCATTGTTTTGTCATTTTTGTGTTGTTTTAGTATTCTTTTGTGTCATTTTTTTATCTAGTTAAGAATACTTTTGTTATTTTTGAGTCTTTTAGTGTATTTTTTGTGTTATTTTAGCATCTTTTGTCATTTTTGTGTTATTTTAGCATTGTTTTGTGTCTTTTTGTGCCCTTTTTAGCTATTTAAGCATTGTTTTGTCAATGTTATGTTATTTTAGTATTATTTTGTGTCTTTTGTGTCATTCTTTAGTTATTCAAGCATCATTTTGTCATTTGTGTTAAATTTGGCATCCTTTTGTGTCATTTCTGTGCTAAATTTGGCATCCTTTTGTGTCATTTCTGTGCTAAATTTGGCATCGTTTTGTGTCATTTTTGTGTTCATATTTTTTATATTTTATACTTTATTTCACATGGAAGTAACCACCGAGCTCCTGTTGACATGTTACTGCACAGCTACCTCTTGTACAACTGTTTTTATTGTGCTTAATGTCTTCTGAAATCAGATTGTGTATTATTCATCCTTTTAAAACTCTAATGCATCTAGTATTCTGTTCTATTCTTCGCTTTTTTCTGGCCTTAAACTACTGAACACATTGTAGTTTTCATAACAAATCAGCAACGACTCCAATGAGATGTGATTCTTAAAACACAACGCTAAATACAAGCTAAATGTAGTATTTGTTGCAGTAACTGAGCAGCTTTACTGGAGTTACTGACTTACTTGCATTTAATCGGAGTATTTCCATTGTGACGACCCTCCATGTGGACACCAGGTGTGTCTGATCAGGAGCTGAGGGTCTCCACCTGACTGAACCACACCTGTAATCAGTGGTTCAGCTGCATTTAACTGCTCTCCTCTGCAGTCTAGACGGGGTTGCTGACAGGAGCTGGTGTCTGTGGAACTCCAGCCCCACGTGTGGGTTTTGCTCGTTTGGGCCTTGACGGCAGCGTGGACTTACTGTTTGATTGGAAAATAAAACCTTTGTTTTTCACAGTGCAGTGGTTGTCTCCGTGTCTTTGTTACAACTGCGGAGCCGAGTTGTAACACCGTTGTCTACTACTTTTTACCATTTAAACCACCACTCTACTACAGCTCAGAGCCAAATGTTGTACTTTTTACTTCACTAATAAGTTAATTTACTCACAATTTTTAAAATCCTTAAACAGAAATCAACAGTCAGTAGCGGATGTTTCACATATGTCTCGCCCCTCTACCCTGACAGCCAATCGTCTGCTTTATATGACCCTAACTGGAAAACATTCAGCCAGTCATATTGCTGCACAAGTCTTTGCGCATGCGTAGTGGAGGACTATCAGCGCTGTTTAAAACCTTATTTTCGGAACTTTCAAAGCGGTTTTTCATCAGATTTGACCGGTGAGTTGGTTTTTATGTCCCGGTTAGCTGTGTGTTAGCTGTGAAAACATAGTCATGGTTGTTTTTCTCATCATTTAGAGCCCTTAAACAGACATAACCATCGTTTCCAAAATGGCTGCCGGTGGAGACTGTTAGCTTAGCCGTTAGCTTAGCTGTTACTGTTAGCCTTTAGCTATTAGCCAGCGAGCAGCTTTGCCACTTGTCAGACCAGTGTATCATTTTTGTCTTTTTGTGTCATTTTTGTCGTTTTGTGTAATTTCAGCATAGTTTTGTATCATGTTCTAGTTATTTAAACATGCTTTTGTGTCATTTTTGTGTTATTTAAGCATCGTTTTGTCACTTTTGTGTTATTATTTTGTACCTTGTGTCATCTTTTAGTTATTTAAGCATGCTTTTCTGTCATTTTTGTGTTATTTTAGCATGGTTTTGTGTCTTTTTATGTCATGTTTTTAGTTATTTAAGCATGCTTTTCTGTCATTTTTGTGTTATTTTAGCATGGTTTTGTGTCTTTTTATGTCATGTTTTTAAGATAAGATAAGATAAGATAAAGATAAAGTTCTTTATTTCTCCCCACTCCAGGGGAAATTTACATTGTTACAGCAGCTTATGTAACAGTAGACATAGTGATAAGAATAAAAGAATAATAGAACAATAGTAATAATATTTACAATATATACAAGGGTGACAGATGAGGGTAAAGTGGCTTAACAGAAAAAATAAAAATAAAGTTTAACAGTGCAGAGATGTGCAGTGCAAGAATGTCAGTGCAAATTTTATGGTTTGGGGTGGTAATGATATAGTCCAGTTTATGTTAACATCAGCCAGTGATGCTGATGTTGTAAAGTCTTATAGCAGATGGAATGAAGGACCTGCGATAGCGCTCTTTCTTGCAGGGTGGATGTCTTAGTCTGCTGCTGAAGGAGTTATTAGTTATTTAAGCATGCTTTTGTGTAATTTTTGTGTCTTTTTGAGTTATTGCAGCATTGTTGTCATTTTTGTGTTATTTTAGCATCGTTTTCTGTCTTTATGCCTCATTTTGTGTAATTTTTTTAGCTATTTAAAAATCATTTTGTCATTTTGGTGTTATTTTAGCATCGTTTTGAGTCTTTTTGTGTCATGTTGTAGTTATTTAAGCATGCTTTTGTGTCTTTCTGTGTCATTGTTGTGTAATTGAAGCATTGCTTTGTAATTTTTATGTGATTTTGGAATTATTTTTTGTCATTTTTGTGTCTTTAATAACTTTTAGTTATTTAAGCATCATTTTGTGTCATTGTTGTGTTGTTTTAGCATCGTTTTGTCATTTTTGTGTTATTCTGGTAATATTTTGTGTTAAATTTGGCATCTTTTGTGTCATGTTTTGGTCATTTAAGTATGCTTTTGTGTCTTTCTGTGTCATTTTTGTCTTATTTAAGCATCGTTTTGTCAAGTTTGTGTTATTTTCATATTCTTTTGTCATTTGTGTTTCTCTTTGTGCTACTTTAACATGGTTTTGTCCTTCTTTGTGTTATTTTGGTAATATTTTGTGTTAAGTTTGGCATAATTTTTGTCATTTTTGTGTCTTTTTGTGTGAACAGGTTGTTTTAATGGAGAACAATGAAGAACATAAACATTTATGGCAGTAAAAAGCTGCTACTGGACATGATGTCAGACAGGGATGCTGGTAGAAACCTGTTAAACGTGTGTTATTGTATTTATTTTACTGATCAATGCAGCTGATTATTGACAGACCGAACGTTAGTAAGGCTCCTCTCTCACCTGTAGTTCTTGACGTGATCCTCCACGCTGTTGAGGCCGACACACTGGTTCAGGGCGAAGCTGTAGGAGCCGGCCTGGACCGACGAGCCCCAGTTCACATCTGGACACAGCAGGAGGAGGGTGGAGCTGAACGTGGACGGATGGACGGAGGTAGTGCACGTTACTGTGGGCATGTGTGTTTACCTGGCTTCTTGTACAGCGTGTATCCCAGCAGGAAGACCACCACTCCAACAGCGATGAGCGCCGCCCACCAGGTCAGCAGGAACATGATGACGACACAGCAGACGGCCCCGAGCAGAGAGAGCCAGCGGCTGTAGAACCTGAAGCTGGGACGCCACCCTGGATAGTATATATACAATATAAACACATAGAAATATATATGAATGCAATATAAACACATTTATATATATATAAATACAGAGCAGAGAGAGCCAGCGGCTGTAGAACCTGAAGCTGGGACGCCACACTGAATAAAAACAAATATAAATATATATTAATACAACGTAAACACATTTATATATATATAAATACAATGTCAACACATATATATAAATATAAACACACACGTGTGTGTGTGTGTGTGTGTGTGTATACAATATGATCACATTGATATATTTATACAGTGTAGGGACAACAGGAGTGTTTTACCATAAATGAACCTAACGGTTTTGTTTCTTTTTGTGTTATTTTAACATCCTTTTGTGTCATTGTTGTGGCATTTTGTATAATATTTGTGTTTAATTTGGCATGTTTTGTGTCATTTTTTAGTTATTTAAGCTTCATTTTGTCATTTTTGTGTGATTTTTGCATTCTTTCATGTCTTTTTGTGTCATTTTTGTGTGATTTTTGCATTCTTTCATGTCTTTTTGTGTCATTTTTGTGTTAAATTTGGCATCTTATGTGTCATTTTTTAGTTATTTAAGCATCCTTTTGTTTCCTCTTATGTCTTTTTATGTCATTTTTGTGTTATTCAAGCATCATTTTGTCATATTTGTGTTATTTTAGCATCATTTTGTCATATTTGTGTTATTTTAGCATCATTTTTGTCATATTTGTGTTATTTTAGTATCATTTTGTCATATTTGTGTTATTTTAGCATTCTTTTGTGTCTTTTTATACCATTTTTGTCTTTTTGTGTTATTTTAGCATTGTTTTGTGTCATATTTTAGTTATTTAAGCATGCTTTTATGTCTTTTTTGACTTTTTTTGTTATTTAAGCATCCTTTTGTGTCTGTTGTTTTTGTGTTATATTTGGCATGCTTTTGTGTCATTTTTGTGTCTTTTAGTGTCATTTTCATGTTATTTAAGCATGCTTTAGTGTCATTTTTGTTTCTTTTGGTGTTATTTCAGCATTGCTTTATGACTTTTTCTGTCATTTTTTAGCCTACGTGATGTTAAAGTTAAACAGAAATGATCCAGTGGTTCGATGGGACTTTAGATTTGGTAGATTTTATTTGGACTGACACAACGTTTCCTGTGTTTTTATTACAGTCTGTGGTGTTAAATCAACGTTTCCTTTGTTTTCACTGCAGTCTGTGCTGTTAAATGAAAGTTTCCTGTGTTTTTACTGCGGTCTGTGGTGTTAAATGAACGTTTCCTTTGTTTTTCCTGCAGTCTGTGGTGTTAAATCAACGTTTCCTTTGTTTTCACTGCAGTCTGTGCTGTTAAATGAACGTTTCCTTTGTTTTTCCTGCAGTCTGTGGTGTTAAATGAACGTTTCCTATGTTTTTACTGCAGTCTGTGGTGTTAAATGAACGTTTCCCGTGTTTTCACTGCAGTCTGTGCTGTTAAATGAACGTTTCCCGTGTTTTCACTGCAGTCTGTGCTGTTAAATGAACGTTTCCTATGTTTTCACTGCAGTCTGTGGTGTTAAATGAACGTTTCCCGTGTTTTTACTGCAGTCTGTGCTGTTAAATGAACGTTTCCCGTGTTTTCACTGCAGTCTGTGCTGTTAAATGAACGTTTCCCGTGTTTTCACTGCAGTCTGTGGTGTTAAATGAACGTTTCCCGTGTTTTTACTGCAGTCTGTGCTGTTAAATGAACGTTTCCCGTGTTTTCACTGCAGTCTGTGCTGTTAAATGAACGTTTCCCGTGTTTTTACTGCAGTCTGTGGTGTTAAATCAACGTTTCCTATGTTTTTACTGCAGTCTGTGGTGTTAAATCAACGTTTCCTATGTTTTTACTGCAGTCTGTGGTGTTAAATGAACGTTTCCCGTGTTTTCACTGCAGTCTGTGCTGTTAAATGAACGTTTCCCGTGTTTTTACTGCAGTCTGTGGTGTTAAATCAACGTTTCCTATGTTTTTACTGCGGTCTGTGGTGTTAAATGAACGTTTCCTTTGTTTTTCCTGCAGTCTGTGCTGTTAAATGAACGTTTCCTTTGTTTTTCCTGCAGTGTGTGCTGTTAAATGAACGTTTCTATACTAATTCTCACTCTTCGTCTCTGTTTATGCTGCAGGCATAACGTCTGACCTGGTGAGTTGGTGACGGAGGCGTGGAAGCAGCTGAAGTTGATCAGAGAATACGAGCAGAGGAAGAAGTTGGAGATGATGGGAGCGATGGTGTTCAGCTCGGCTGGTAGAAGGAAAGAAAAATCAGCTCATAGATGATCAGCAGTAAAACAAATCACCACATATGACACAATTTTATTTAGTTTTTAACCATAAAAACAAAGAAATGTGAATTATGTTGCTGGAGTATGGACTTAAAAATGAAAAAAATCTTTTATACGGAGCTCATAAAACTGACATCTAAAAGAAATACTGAAAAATTCTGTCATCATAATTAATTTTAAAGTTGTCATGATGTCAATATAAATAATATTAATAGAATAATAGACTGTGAAATAACATAAAGCAAATATGAAAAAAAAACAGAACAGTTTTTTGGATCAAACTGCAAAATAAAAACAAGACAGAAACCAAAAATAAAATTATGTTTAAAACCAGCAGAATGAAAAGAGGATAAAAACAGGAAAAATAAATTGGTTGAATATAATTAGATAAATGAAAAAACACTAAAAATGCAAGATACACAATGGAACAAATGTTTTTGAAATTAATTGTTCAATCAATAAAAAATATTTTAAAAAAATTGAGCAAACCTTTAAAATCAATAACTTAAGTAAAATAAATTTTAAAAACACTAAAAATGCAAGATAGAAATTTGAAGAAATGTTTTTGAAATTAATTGTCAAATGAAATAAAAAAAAATATAAAAAGCAAAGTTTTAAATCAAAAATTAAGCACTAAAAATGCAAGATATAAAATGCAGCAAACACTTCAGAGATAACTATTAAATACAAAATATAAAAAGGCAAACTGTTAAAATCATTAATTTAAATAAAATGAAATACATTTTAGAAACCCACTAAAAATGCAAGATAGAAACTAGAACACTTTAGAAATTATTAGTTAAATCAAAATAAAAACAACAAAATATTCAAAAAGAGCAACTATTAAAATCAATAATTAAAATAAATTTAAAAAATACAAAAAAAGAAAACTGGATAAAAACTTGCAGAGTAAAATAAAATAAATATTATATAATAATATAACAATAAGTTGAAATAACCTCTGATCAGAAAAATCCTGGACCTCAAGTTAAAAACGTCTGAACAACCACAAAGCTGCAGAATTAGCGTTAGCATTTCCGCTTTAAAATTCTCACCAATCAGAATGAAGCAGACGGCGATGATATAAGCGAGCAGGTAGCCTCTGATTGGTTCCTGGTTTTTACCGTAGCCTTTACCGAAGAATCCGATCAGAGGGTAGAGTTTGTCCTGACACAGACACTGGAGGAGAAACAGAATTAAATTAATTAATTTAATGCTGTAGACCTGAACACACAGGCTCCTGGAACAAAAAATTAAATAAATAAACAAAATGCATGCTGCAAACCTGACCACACAATTCAATTTTAGTTAATTTCATTTAATGCTGCAGATCTGACCACACAGGTTCCTGGAATAAATACAGAATAAAATGAAATGAAATGAAATTAAAATTCGTGCTGCAAACCTGACCACGCAGGCTCCTGGGAAAAAAATTATAAATTACATTTTATTAAATTAAATTTAACTTAATTTAATTTAATGTTACAGATCTGACCACACGCTCATGGAATAAATACAAAATAAAATTAAATCAAATCAAATCTTCAGTCAATTTGGATCATTTTTGAGTCATTTTGGGTGAATTCTGACTCATTTTGGACAATTGTCTTTTGTGTCATTTTCAACAAGTTTTATGTCAACTTGGATCTTTTCTCCTCATTTTGGGTCATTTTTTAGTCATTTGGGACAAATTTCATGTCATTCTGAATTCGTTTTCTGGACTTATGAATCTTCTTTGAGTCATTTGGGACACATTTGAGCCATTGTGGAAAATTTTTAAATCATCTTTAATAAATTTAGTGTTATTTTGCAAGTTTTCAGTCATTTATAATAATTTTCATTTCATTCTGAACACATTTTCAGTCACTTTGGGTCTTTTTTAAGTAATTTTTGAGTCATTTTGTACCATTTGAAATAATTTTAGAGAGGATTTTGTCATTTCTGACAATTCTGATGTCTTTCTCAACAAATTTCCCTGTAATTTTGGATAATTTTGAAGTCATTTGGGACAAATTTGAAATAATTCTGGATAATTTTTGAAGCATCGTGGACTAATTTGGTGTCGTTTTGAAAATCTTCAGTCTGTTTGCATCATTTTTGAGTAATTTTGGGTGAATTCTGACTTATTTTGAACAATTTTCTGGTCATTTTCAACAAGTTTTATGTCAACTTGGATCTTTTCTCCTCATTTTGGGTCATTTTTTAGTCATTTGGGACAAATTTCATGTCATTCTGAATTCGTTTTCTGGACTTATGAATCTTCTTTGAGTCATTTGGGACACATTTGAGCCATTGTGGAAAATTTTTAAATCATCTTTAATAAATTTAGTGTTATTTTGCAAGTTTTCAGTCATTTATAATAATTTTCATTTCATTCTGAACACATTTTCAGTCACTTTGGGTCTTTTTTAAGTAATTTTTGAGTCATTTTGTACCATTTGAAATAATTTTAGAGAGGATTTTGTCATTTCTGACAATTCTGATGTCTTTCTCAACAAATTTCCCTGTAATTTTGGATAATTTTGAAGTCATTTGGGACAAATTTGAAATAATTCTGGATAATTTTTGAAGCATCGTGGACTAATTTGGTGTCGTTTTGAAAATCTTCAGTCTGTTTGCATCATTTTTGAGTAATTTTGGGTGAATTCTGACTTATTTTGAACAATTTTCTGGTCATTTTCAACAAGTTTTATGTCAACTTGGATCTTTTCTCCTCATTTTGGATAATTTTTGAGTCATTTGGGACAAATTTCAGGCCCTTTTGAATTTTTTTTCAATAATTTGGGGAACTCCTGAGTCATTTTGGAAGTGTTTTGTCATTTCTTGAACACATTTGAATAATTTTGGGACAATCAGTTTCATTTTGAACAGCTTTTGAGCCATTTTTGACAAATATAGAAAAAAACTAATATTTTTTGTGTAAGTTTAGACAAATTAATGTAATTTAATTAATAAAAAACACCTGAGTTCTAGTGGAGTTAAATCAAGTTGAATTAATCTTGAAACACAGAAATAGCAAGTATAAAAATGAGAACCTGGAAGACTTTGGGTGCTGACACCAGACAGGCCAACGCTGAGGACAGAGTCGCTCCAAAGATCCCAGCGGTTATTAAAGGAGCGAATCCAGAAACCAAACTCATCATCTGGACACAGAAATCTGATTTTAATTAACTGTTAATAAACTGGAGGTTAATCTGGCAGCAGAATAAAGTTTAAAACGGTTAAAAAGTCAAACATTTCTCCATTTAGAAGCTCAGAGATGTAAATAAGGAGTATTTTTGTTACCTGGTAGTAGTTACTGATTCCATACAAGCAGCTTTTATTATTTATACACTCAGTAAAGTCCCAGCTGTAGTTACAGGATAAACCAACGCAGTCAGCAGACGATGAAGTCAGAGAATCATTTAATAAACCGGACGCATCCCTGACCACACAGGCTCCTGGAAAAAATATAAAATAAAATAAATAAATACATGCTGCATCCCTGACCACACAGGCTCCTGGAAAAAATATAGAATAAAAAAAATAAAACAAATAAATACATCCTGCATCCCTGACCACACAGGATCCTGGAAAAAATATAAAATAAAATAAATAAATACATGCTGCATCCCTGACCACACAGGCTCCTGGAAAAAATATAAAATAAAATAAAATAAAACAAATAAATTAATCCTGCATCTCTGACCACACAGGATCCTGGAAAAAATATAAAATAAAATAAAATAAAACAAATAAATTAATCCTGCATCCCTGACCACACAGGCTCCTGGAAAAAATATAGAATAAAAAAAATAAAACAAATAAATTAATCCTGCATCTCTGACCACACAGGATCCTGGAAAAAATATAAAATAAAATAAAATAAAACAAATAAATTAATCCTGCATCTCTGACCACACAGGATCCTGGAAAAAATATAAAATAAAATAAAATAAAACAAATAAATTAATCCTGCATCTCTGACCACACAGGATCCTGGAAAAAATATAGAAAAAAATAAAACAAATAAATACATCCTGCATCCCTGACCACACAGGCTCCTGGAAAAAATATAGAATAAAACAAATAAATTACTCCTGCATCTCTGACCACACAGGATCCTGGAAAAAATATAAAATAAAATAAAATAAAACAAATAAATTAATCCTGCATCTCTGACCACACAGGATCCTGGAAAAAATATAGAAAAAAATAAAACAAATAAATACATCCTGCATCCCTGACCACACAGGATTCTGGAAAAAATATAAAATAAAACAAATAAATTAATCCTCCATCTCTGACCACACAGGATCCTGGAAAAAATATAAAATAAAATAAATAAATACATGCTGCATCCCTGACCACACAGGCTCCTGGAAAAAATATAAAATAAAATAAAATAAAACAAATAAATTAATCCTGCATCTCTGACCACACAGGATCCTGGAAAAAATATAAAATAAAATAAAATAAAACAAATAAATTAATCCTGCATCCCTGACCACACAGGCTCCTGGAAAAAATATAGAATAAAAAAAATAAAACAAATAAATTAATCCTGCATCTCTGACCACACAGGATCCTGGAAAAAATATAAAATAAAATAAAATAAAACAAATAAATTAATCCTGCATCTCTGACCACACAGGATCCTGGAAAAAATATAAAATAAAATAAAATAAAACAAATAAATTAATCCTGCATCTCTGACCACACAGGATCCTGGAAAAAATATAGAAAAAAATAAAACAAATAAATACATCCTGCATCCCTGACCACACAGGCTCCTGGAAAAAATATAGAATAAAACAAATAAATTACTCCTGCATCTCTGACCACACAGGATCCTGGAAAAAATATAAAATAAAATAAAATAAAACAAATAAATTAATCCTGCATCTCTGACCACACAGGATCCTGGAAAAAATATAGAAAAAAATAAAACAAATAAATACATCCTGCATCCCTGACCACACAGGATTCTGGAAAAAATATAAAATAAAACAAATAAATTAATCCTCCATCTCTGACCACACAGGATCCTGGAAAAAATATAAAATAAAATAAAATAAAATAAAACAAATAAATACATCCTGCATCCCTGACCACACAGGCTCCTGGAAAAAATATGGAATAATAAAAAATAAAACAAATAAATCCCCCCTCATCCCTGACCACACAGGCTCTTGGAAAAAAAAACAAACAAAAAAAAACCAAATTAAATTAAATCTTCAGTCAGTTTAATTCATTTTTTAGTAACTTTGGATAAATTCTGACTCATTTTGGACAATTTTCTTGTCATTTTCAACAAGTTTTATACCAGCTTGGATCTTTTTTGGATCATTTTTGCGTCTTTGGGGTTTCAGGTCCTACACAATTACACTATTTAGTGTAATTTTGGACATCTTTTGTCAGTTTGAACAGTTTTTTAGCTACTTTTGACTAATATTGAGAAATTTGTTTCATGCAATTTGACCAATTTTTAATAAAAAACACATCTGAGTTGTGGTAAAAACTGACACTAAATTCAAACTGGGGACTTCCAGTTGTGAGGCTACAGTGTTAACCACTGATCCAACGTGTCACCCAGGACTTTTATGCAAACATAATTCTGAATGAATCAGTTTTTGACCCATAATGCTTCATTGAAGGTCTAAAGGATGCTGTTTATCTGCAGTTTTTGGTACCAATGGTGGCTGAGATGATGAGGTAGGAAACCGTGGTCCAGAAAATGGCCATGAGGGTTCCTCTGGGGATCGCCACCGTGGGATTCTGGGAAGGAGAAGACATTTATATAAACATTAGATCACAGTTCACTCATAAATACCTAAATACTGTCGATTTATGTGTCTGTATGTGAGGTTTGTACACTGGAATTCTATATTTAATGATCAAAGTTCAACAACTTTCATGTCATTCTGAAGATTTTTTTGGAACCATTTGAAAAAAAAGAAATTTTGAGTCATTTTGGACGTTAGATAATTTTGAACACATTTTGATTGATTTTGGTCAATTTTTAGGTAATTTTAAACAAATTTTGAGTCATTTCAGACATTTCTTAGGTCATTTTGACCAAATTTGAAGACAATTGGGACATTTTTAGGTAATTTTGAACAAATTTCAAGTCATTGTAGACATTGTTAGGTCATTTTGAACTCATTTTGAGTAATTTTGGACCATATTTAAGCTGTTTTTGGTGAATTTGGGTATTTTTTTGAGTCGTTATGGACTCAATTTTGTCAGTTTGGTAAATTTCGAAAAACACTTCACAATTTTAAATGATTTTGAATATTTTTGTGTTGTTCTAAACTATTTTTTTGTCATTTTGACCAAACTTAAAGCCACTGAGGTTCATGTTTTAGTGATTCTGGACAACTTTCATGCCATTAAAAACACAGTTTGAATAAATAAATTCAGGTTTTTGTCATTTTGGAAAAATTTTATACAATTTTTTAAAAAAATTAGTCATTTGGACATTCTTTAGGTAGTTTTAAACAAATTATTAATCATTTTTGCCATTTTTATATCATTTTGAATACATTTTGAATCATTTTTGGCATTTTTCAATCATTTTAGACACATTTTGAGTCATTTTGGACATTTTTTTGCATAATTTTGAACAAATTTTGAGTCATTTTGGACCATATATAACCTGTTTTTGGTGAATTTGGGTATTTTTTCAGTCGTTATGGACTAAATTCTGTCAGTTTGGCAAATTTCAGATAACACTTCACAATTTTAAATCATTTTGAATATTTTTGTGTCTTTCTAAACAAATCTTTAGTCATTTTGTTCAAATTTAAAGCCATTGAGATTCATATTTTAGTGATTCTGGACAATTTTCATGTCATTCAAAACATGTTTTCAGTAAATAAGTTCTCATTTTTGTCATTTTGGACAAGTTTTATGTAATTTGGTAACATTTTTGAGTCACTAAACAAACTTGTGTCTTGTATTTATTTCTGAGCAGATTTTAAGTAATTTTGGACATTTTTAGGTCATTTTGAACAAACTTTGAGTAATTTTGGAGATTTTTTAATGCAGTTTTGTTCAGTTTGGGCATTTTTTGAGTGAAATTTTGAATATTTTTGGACAAAGTTGGGCACCATGTTTATATTTAACCATCTTTGATCTTCAGTATTATGGGATGTATCCTAGTGTGAACAGTTTAGAGTCCTAGAAACAATCATTGGTTCCCTGGATGTGTTTCTGTTTTCTGATGATCCACCAGAGAACACTTTGACCTCAGTGTTTCCTGTAAACCACCTTCAGGTCTCCGGAGATGTTGGCTCCTGCCAGGATGCCGGTGGCCGAGGGGAAGAAGATGGAGAACATCCCGAAGAAGCTGCCCTCAGGTCCTCTCCAGTCGGGAACAAAGTTGGCAGCAAAGATATCAGCTGTTGGAGGAGAAACGGTGATTATCCTGGAGTGATGCCAGAAGGAAACTTCTCATGAAGGACAGTTGGTACCTCTGTAGCTGAAGAACCCTTTGGACTGTTTCTCCGGTGAAGCAGGGATGATGGTTCCAACTATGTAATTAACAAATGATACCATGATGACGAGGAAGAACAGGATCTGGGCCTGTGGAGGAGAAATGTCTGGTTTTAGCGGTTAACATGAGTCCTGGTTCTTCAAACATCAGTAAATAAGCATCCAAACTGTAGAGCACCTTAACAGAACCGCTAATCAAAAACTATTCTCATCATCGATTAATCAATTTGAATTTTCTGCATATTTTTCAAATAGCTGCTGCATGTGGAGCTTTTTTCTCTGCTTTCAATCCTTCTTTTGTAACACAACTAATCTTTTACCTTCATTTGAACAAACGTCTCAGATGCACCAACCTTTGACTCCCAGGCCATCCCCGCCATGGAGATCCCCAGCAGACATGTAACCGTGACGATGCCGATGATGCGGATGTTGTTGATTCTGTCCACCATGACGGCTCCATGTTCCTGAAAGAACCATTTAAAGAGAATCAAGAAAGTCTGGTTTCAGGATCAGCGCTGAGATATAAAATGAGGAAAACTAACTGCCTGTCTATCTGCTGGACTGATGAAGTTCTGAAGCTCAGAAATGATGGAAAAAGTCCATTAAAAAGTGATAAATCTGGACCCACCTCTATGGACTTCAAGGACCTGGAATGTTCTGAGACTAAACTTAAAGACTGGAAGCAGGAAAGGAGAACATCCCCTGGAGAAAGTTCTAGAGTAGACCTACCAACAACTGGAGAAAGTTCTAGACTAGACCTACTGACAACTGGAGAAAGTTCTAGACTAGACCTACCGACAACTGGAGAAAGTTCTAGACTAGACCTACTGACAACTGGAGAAAGTTCTAGACTAGACCTACTGACAACTGGAGAAAATTCTAGAGTAGACCTACTGACAACTGGAGAAAGTTCTAGACTAGACCTACTGACAACTGGAGAAAATTCTAGAGTAGACCTACTGACAACTGGAGAAAGTTCTAGACTAGACCTACTGACAACTGGAGAAAGTTCTAGACTATACCTACTGACAACTGGAGAAAGTTCTAGACTAGACCTTCTGACAACTGGAGAAAGTTCTAGACTAGACCTACTGACAACTGGAGAAAGTTCTAGACTAGACCTACTGACAACTGGAGAAAGTTCTAGACTAGACCTACATCTTAACGAAAGTTCTAGAGACCTACTCTAGAACTTCATATGGACTTCAAGGACCTGGAACTCTGAAAATATTCACAGTATGAAGGTAGAACTCTGATCATTAATAAACTTTTACTTTCAGATATCTCAGGTGAATCCACTCACACTCATGAGGTCTGTCACCGTCTCGGCGAATCCCACAGTGTGCATCGCCACGGCAACAGCGTTGGCAAAGGCGAAGATCAGACCAATGGAGCCACCGAGCTCCGGGCCGAGACTCCGACTGATCAGGAAGTAGGTTCCTCCTGGAGGGAAGTTTATGATCAATCAGAGGTCAGTCGGTGTCATTACTGAGTTCTGTAAAATCTTCAGGCTGAATTTTGAGACGTTTGGATGTTTTCAGACCCATTTTCACCCAAAAAAGACACGGGAAGCCATTTTAGGGTTCGATATCTCTAGAAATAAAACCCAGACAGCTGTGAAATGTGGTGAGAACACAGAATCACAGCAGAGCACACATTTTTGGGTCTTAGAAATAGGAAGAAAGGGTCAGATATGCCCTGAAGTGTCCAAAAATGTCCAAAAAATGACAGAAAATTCTCCAAAAGACCTTAAATTTCTCCAAAATTTGCTAAAAATGGCTCGAATCATGTCTTCAGATACTCAAAAATGACAAGATTTAAATGAATAAATAATTATTAACCCCTGAAGATGGACAAAAAAGCAGATTTTATATTTCATAGAACTTAGCTTTGGGTGCATAAAGAATGAAACTGAATCTGAGATGGTGTTTTATGTGACCAGAATTTCAAAATAAAAGCATGCAGCTCAACAAACCTTTGACTTGGGATCAAGCAATTTAAGACAATTTTTGTTTCATTTTCAACAAATTTCCTGTAATTTTGGATTACTTTTGAGTCATTTTGCTCAAATTTTGAGTAATTTTCTATCATTTTTGAAGCATTGTGGACTAATTTTGTGTCATTCTGCAAATCTTCAGTCAGTTTGGATCATTTTTGAGTTATTTTGGGTGAATTCTGACTCATTTTGGACAATTTTCTGGTCATTTTCAAGAAGTTTTATGTCAACTTGGATCTTTTCTCCTCATTTTGGATCATTTTGTGTCATTGGGATCATTTTCGAGTCATTTAGGACAAATTTCGTGCCATTCTGGTTCTCACTTGGATGGATGTAAAACTGATCTGGTGTCAGTTTATTAGCAGAACTCCAGTGTATTTTCTGTTGAAAATTGGCCAAATTACATGAAACTTGGCTAAAATTGCATAAGAATCATCCCAAATTTCTCAATATTTGTCAAAAATGACTCAAAAACTGTTCAAAATGACAAAAGATGTCCAAAATTACACTGAATTGTCCACAAATTAATAGAATTTGTCCAGAAAAATGAGAAAAACCTTCCAAAATGACTGAGTATTTCCCTAAATTATTCCAAAAATGTTCTGAAATTTTGTCTAAAATGACTCGAAAACTGTCCAAAATTGGTGAAATCTGTCTTCACACTGAGACACCTGGATGGATGTAAAACTGACCACAACTCAGATGTTTTTTTAATTAAAAATTGGTAAAATTACATGAAACTTGGCTAAAGTTACACAAAAATCATCCCAAATTTGTCAATATTTGTCAAAAGTGGCTAAAAAAACTGTTCAAAATGACAAAAGATGTCCAAAATCACACTAAATTGTCCCAAAATTATTCAAAATTATATATAAAAAAAGATCAAATGATGGAGAAATTATGGAAAATGATTCCAAAAGTCACTGAAAATTCTCCAAAATTTACCATGTCAGAAAATACTCAAAAATGTCCAAATTTACATTATTAAATAATTATTAGCTCCTGAAGAAGGACAAAAAACAATCACATCTCTGAAAGCATACAATAGTTATACATTACATAACTTAGCTTTGGGTCTGTAAAGAATTAAACAGAGCGGTTTGTGACCAGGACTTCAAAATAAAAGCATGCAGTTTGACAAACCTCCTTTGACTTTGCCATTGGTGGCGATGGCTGATGTGGACAAACCAGTGATCCCAGTTATACAGGAGGACAGGAGGATGATGACCCAGGTCAGACCTGAAGGACAGAAAATCACACTGAAGCAAAGATAATTAAAGTCTTCTGCAGTGGATGAAGATGAAGGAGGATTTGTTCAGCGTACCGACTCCAGCCTGAGCTGTGATCCATGGCAGCCTCAGGTACAGAATCACTCCCCAGATGTTCAGCATGCAGCGGATCTGCAAACACTGAGTCTATCAGGGATGTTTTATTCAAACATTTACACGTATTTATCAAAAAAGGTTAGAGACGACATTTTTTTGTCTTTTTCTAGTTTTTCTAGTTTTTCTTTCAATTTCAATTTTTCTCACATTTTGTGTATTTTATTTGTTTAATCTTTATTTAACCCTCGTGTCATCTGACCCATTTTAAAGTTTGAAAATGTGGAAAAAAAAAATTTCACAGTGAAACTTCTGATGTCCACATTTTCAACATTTTTTGGTGGAAAAACAATGTTACAAAAGCGAAATTCGCTGGATTTTGGTTGATTTTTTTGTGAATGTTCTTAAAGAAAATATTAGAAGCTTTACTGATATATGTGTAATCACTTTAGATATTTTTTGCATTTTTTTGGAAGATTTGTACTCATTTTTTGAAAACATTTTCAAGAATTTTCTTGCCAAATTTGGGTGATTTTTTTAAAATAAAACTTTTAAGGGAAACTTTTTAGGAATTATCGGAATTTTCTTCCTGAAGGTTTCGCAAATTTAAAGTTTGAAAATATGGGAAAAAAAATATTTTCACAGAGAAACTTCTGATGCTCACATTTTCAACATTTTTGGGAAATTTTTGGTGGAAAAAAGAAATGTAAAAAAAAAATGTTTCTAAAGAACATTCCCCAAAAAAATCAACCAAAATCCAGCGAAATTCTCTGGATTTTGGTAGATTTTTTTCCTGAATGTTCTTAAAGAAAATATTAGAAGTTTTACTGATATATATGTAATCACTTTAGATATTTTTGGGATTTTTTGGAAGATTTTTACAAATTTTTGGGAACATTTTTACAAGAATTTTCTTTCCAAATTTGGAGGATTTTTTAAAATAAAACTTTTAAGGAATTATTGCAATTTACTTCTTGAAGGTTTTGCAAATTTAAAGTTTGAAAATGTGAAAAAAAATATTTTCACTGTGAAAATGTCCACATTTTCAACATTTTTGGGGATTTTTTGAAAATTTCGAGTACAAAAAAGAAATCTTTAAAAAATGTTCTTAAAGAAAATATTAGATGTTTTATTGATGTATATGTAATCACTTTTGATAATTTTAGGATTTTTTTTTGAAGATTTTTACTGATTTTTTGAAAATATTTACAAGAATTTTCTTGCCAAATTTGGAGGATTTTTTAAAATAAAACTTTTAAGGAATTATTGCAATTTACTTCTTGAAGGTTTTGCAAATTTAAAGTTTGAAAATGTGAAAAAAAAATATTTTCACTGTGAAAATGTCCACATTTTCAACATTTTTGGGGATTTTTTGAAAATTTCGAGTACAAAAAAGAAATCTTTAAAAAATGTTCTTAAAGAAAATATTAGATGTTTTATTGATGTATATGTAATCACTTTTGATAATTTTAGGATTTTTTTTTGAAGATTTTTGCTAATTTTTTGAAAATATTTACAAGAATTTTCTTGCCAAATTTGGAAGATTTTTTTAAAATAAAACTTTTAAGGGAAACATTTAAGGAATTATTGGAATTTTCTTCCTGAAGGTTTTGCAAATTTTCAGAAATTTGTGGAATTTTTTTTCTTGATGAATTTTTGGTTTTTGTTCAGACAAGGAAACAATTTTTTTGGTTGCCGTAAATGAGGACAACAGGAGGGTTAACCAGGTAAGGTAAATATGCTACTTCCAGCAGGATATTGCTCCATATCACAAAACTCAGATCATCTTAAACTGGTTTCTTTGACATGACAGTGAGTTCACTAAACTCCACAGTAAAAATACTCACTATGTGTGATAAATGAGTGTAGTCTGTGTTTGACCTCCACCCACCATGACTCCCTGAACCCAGCCGAACCGGGTCGGTTCAGGAGGAGGCTCCGTTGTTTCCTCTTCATCGTCGGAGGACTCGGTAGGTCCGGCAGTGGTCTCCTCATACATAGGGGGTCTGCAGTCATCCTGGTCGAGTTAAATCAAGCTGCTGGACGTCAGTTTTACTCAAAATAAAATAGAAGCTGCTTTAAAGCTCCTCATTCCCAGAGATATAAACTCAGAGTCGCAGTGATTAACTCATCAGTTCTCAACTGTTCAATTTACCACCAAATGTTTTGATAATTAATTGAAATAACATCTTAATAAAAACATACTAAATTCCTCTAAACTGTAAATGCAAAATAAAGTGAAGAAACTAAACATCTCTCAGCAAAGGTGCTGGAAAAAATATGTTAAATACTAAAAAAAACAAATGGCAACAAATACCTGTAAATTAATTAAATATTAAATAAAAATTACACATAAAATTAATAATTTATAACTTTTTGATGTAGATGGTTTATTGTTTACATGTAAATTAATACTTTTTTCTGTGGGTTTACTAGATATTATCTAAAGTATCTGTAAAATAACAGTTCGAAAGAGTATTGACCATTTTATAATTTTTAATATATATAATTTTTCAAATAACAGCAGATTTCCACATTTTCAACATTTTTGGGAAATTTTTGGTGGAAAAAAATGTAAAAAAAAAAGTTTCTTGTTTTCTGTAAAAACTCGTCACCAATAATACGTTTCAATCCTCTGCCGTGAGGGGGTTAGAAGCAGAGTGGTCTCACCCACAAAATAACTGAGTTTTATATAGTTTCTGTAATATTTTCTGGTAGATTTTAGTGTCAGAGTGGTCTAACCCACAACCCAAATTCAGCGTTCCAGTGGAATGTCAGATCATTCTGGAAAACACTAAACTTTGAACCCATTTTTCTCCATAACTACAGAAAGTGGATCAGACCACTCTGCTTCCAAATCCTGATTGTCCAAGATGCTTCAAAAATGATTCAAAATGACCCAGAATTACAGAAAATTAATGATCTAAAATGACAAAAAATTGTTCAAAATATCACTACAATTGTCCAAAATTACTCAAAAAATCATCCAAATTTACTTGAATCTTTTCAGAAGTGAACTGAAAATCATTTTAAATTGCTTAAAAAATACAGAATGACACAAAATTTGTCCAAGATGCTTTAAAATTTTTCAAAAATGACTCAAAATGTGTCCCAGTGACTGGAAAATTATCAAAAATTTGATGTCATTTGTTCAGAATGACATGAAAATAGTCTAAAATGACTGGAAAATGATCCAGAATCAGTCAGAATGTGTCCAAAATGACTTAAAGTCATCTCGAATGACTGAAAATTTGCAGAATGACACTAAATTTGTCCAAGATGCTTTAAAAATCATCCAAAATAACTCAAAATTTGTCTAAAATTACTTGAAAATGATCCAAAATACAGAAAAAGTGTCCAGAATTACACAAAAGTTGTCAGAAATGATAAAAATCTTCCCAAAACGACTCAAAAATTGTCCCAAATTACCTATTTGTGATTGTAAGTCTCCCCTTAGAATCACTAATGCACCTTTTTTGTAGTTTAGTCATTTTAACAATAGAAAAAGTTATCATTTTACTTAAAACTCAACAAAATCTTCACTCAGATTAAGCATTCGGGTACAGGACTTTGCCTGTAGTTTGCACCTTTCTTTGGACGTTGACTTGTTAAAGTAACATTTCTGTGCTTCCTTTTCTTAATTGTCTTCATATTTAAAGTGAAACATTGGAGTTTCATTACCTCTGGCTTTGCGTGCAGCTGGTACAGCGACGGTCTGAATCGCCGCCGTCGACCCCAAACCTCGGTGTTGGCGTAGAAGTCATAGTGTGGCGGGGCGTCCAGAGTCTCGTAGCCGGTTAAAGCGTCTGATTTATCACCATAATGCTGGTAGAAACCAGAATCCTCAAACCTTGCTGGTGTCGGCTTCCTACATGAGGACGGGCGGACGCCGTCGCTGGCCACCGGTAGCTCCATCCAGTTATTCTAAATCACTTCACAGACTGCTTTCCCCTCCACCGGTCAGGGTGATGGAGCCATGCTGGGTTTCAGGAGAATGAACGAGGCCTCGCTGCAGTGCCGGTTTTATATTTGACCTTGCAGGAAAAGCCTGAAGGAACAAGTTGAACAAGACTCATTACACCAACTGTTAAACCCGACACGGACTATTTAACGCCGCTGAGAAATCGCTGCTGTGCCAGGAAATACACAGATCCGTTTACTGAGGAGTCCTGTGTGAAATGTCCTCAAAGTGATTCAACATATTCTCTCCAACAGCTGAAATATTGCTGAAAGTATCGGGCTCCGTGTTGTATTTTCAGACCTGCTGCTCATGTTAAAGTGTGTCTGGTGTTGTTGGAGTTTTATTTTCTCAGTTATTAATCTCCTGCAGGTGTTTCTGGTTAAGATGTAAACAGCATCATTACACACTTGTCAGATGACCTTCAGTGAGACGGAAGCAACACAGCATGAAGGAGCTTCACTGAATACTTCACTCTAAGTGTGTTGGTAACTGCTTTAGGAGGACTGCTTATTTGTAATTGAAATAACAGAACAATTTGGTTATAAGAGAAAAAACTGCTTGTTATAAACCTTGTTCACTTATCCAACTAAATTTAGTTCAGCTCAGTTTAATTTTTCTTGCACCATTTTATAACATAAATCGCGGTTCATAAACATACAGTAAAAACCTTATAATAACATAGAAAAAACAAATCAGGTTTTCTTTTGACACTCGTTGCCAGAAGGTAAAACTCTCCTCTACCAGTAACTGCACCTTTTGTATTTGAACCATCATCTTTCCAAGTGTTTAGAACTCTAGACAGCCTGATACTCTGGCCTCATCTGGGATTTAAACCCAGGACCTTTCGCACCCAAAGCGAGAATCATACCCCTACACCAACAAGCCACTAGCAAATAAAGAGATTTCACCTCCACAGCCTGAAATGATCCAGTGAGTCCCTTTAAGACCTGCAAACACAAGAAAAAAAAATCTCCCTTTTGCCAGTAAGAAACAGCTGGCAGAACCAGTCTCAGGTAGAGCAGACATCTGCCTCAACTGGTTGGGGTGAGGAGAAATGGAGTCAAAACGATGGTAGTTGGTGTGATTTCAGAATAAGACTGACCCAGTCACAAAGGAGTTGCAGCTTCTAAGAAGTTTGTTCAAATTGACATGTTCAGTTGTTTTCAGATCAACAGGAAGTAGTGCAAGACAGGACTAAACTGGTTCTGTTATCTGGATTTTTAATCTTCTTACCAGCTCATCAATTGCTTGTTGAAAAGTCACCACTTTCTAAGAGGCAGGGCTCATCCGGGATTTAGAACCGAGGACCTCTCGCACCCAAAGCGAGAATCATATCTCTAGACCAACAAGCCACATTAAAACTAGTAGATTTAACCTCCACAGATGGAAATGGTTCCGTTTGACGACATACATCCAATTATTCACTTGACAGAAGAAAGAAACTCCCTTTTACCAGTAAGAAACCTCTGGCAACACAGAGGCTCAGGGAGGGCAAACATCTGCCTTAACTGGTCAGGGTGAGGGGAAATGATGGCAGCTGGTTTGATTCAGACTAAGACTGACCGAATCAGAAAGGTGCTGCAGATTTTGCAATGTGAGCAGTTTGTTCATACTGACCTCTGGGTAGACATGTTCAGTTGCTTTTAGATCAACAGGAAGTCTTGCAGAAGGTCACTAATTAGTTCTTTTTTTAAAAACCTTTTTCTTACGAGCTCATCAATCACTGTAGTTTGTTCAAAAGTTGCCGTTTCCCAACAAGCAAGGCTCATCTGGGATTTGAACCGGGGACCTCTCACACCCAAAGCAAGAATCATGCCCTTAGACCAACCAGCCGCCCTAAAATGCCCAGATGTTTCCTCGATCTCACCTCGGTCTCAGGGCTCTTCACACAGTATGATGAAGACATTAACATATCATAACCCGACCAGTCCAGTGATTCCCTTTGAGACTTCTCTTTAGAAACTACAACAGATTTCTGACTTCATAGATCTTATTCTAAAGCGACACCAACTGTTATCCTTTCCTCTCCATTTCCTCTCACTCCAACCAGTCAAGGCAGATGTCTGCCCTCCCTGAGCCTGGACAGGCTGGAGGTTTCTTAGTGGTGTTCTTCTGCTGACAAGTCTCCAAAAGAAATCTTCGGCAAATAGAAGTGTCGCTAAACTGAACGATTTACTGTCCGTCTGTCTGTCTCTGTCTGTCCGTCCGTCCGTCCGTCCGTCTGTCTGTCTCAGGTTGCTGCATAGTAAAATGAAAACTTTACAATCACGTTAAGAGTCAGAAAGTTGAAGATCTTGAGGAATGGTCCCATCAGAAGTCCTTGTTATGCTCAATCTCTGAAACTCATCCAATTAAATGAACTTAACTTCAGTTCTGTTTAATTTTTGAAGACGAATGTAATGTTGATATTTAGTGTTTTGTTTTGATGAAATGTCTGATGTCTCTACAGAACTCTGGATGCTTTGGTACAGCTTCTCCTCCACCTTAAATACCAGTTTCTGCTCAGGTGAGTCTGACGGCTTCAACATTACTTTTAACAGTAACACCATCAGGGTTGTTTCACTCCTTGTGGTCCATAAACTGACTCAAATGATTCTGTTTGTTTGCTGTTGTCGTCTCGGCTGCAGCTGAACACAAACATCTTAACTCCTCTGAATTTCCACTGAAAGGTTTATAAATGATTAAATGGAGCTGCTGAGACCTTCAGCCTGAATAATTGAACTTGTTGCTTTGAACAGAAACCAACCCCACAAACATGGGTTCTTTATTTGATGTTTGCTTTAAACTTCAGAGCTCTTTTATGTTCTATGTAGATGTCAGATAACTGCTGTATCCTTTCATGTTCAGCTAAACTCTAACTCAGACTCTTGTTCAACCAGTAAGAGGAACTTAACTGTCGGAGACTTTAGTCGTTTACAGAAATAATCGACATGCACTGATGAACATTCACAGCTTCAAGGTAAAAGACTCACGATGTTTATATAACGTACAGGGAAACACCAAGGTCACGGCTGATTCCTTTACTTTCTGCTCTCTGTAATCTCTTAAAAAAATAAAAAATAAAAAGCCTTTAGAAAAACACAATCGTGTCCCTCACGAACGGGTTTTAATCAGTCAAAGGTAGTAAACACTGTAAACAGCTTCGTCCTTCACTTTATTACTTTAGTTCAAGTCATTTTAAAAATATTGATTTCCTCAACTTTTACTCATGGATCAGTTTACTGATGGATGAAATAAACCGTTTCAGGCATTTTAAATAGGCGGAAGAACATCAATCCCAATCTGTAGACTTTAAAGTTTGTGATCAACAACACAAGGAAAGTTTACATTGAACTTCTTGTGATTCTAAAACTAGGAGTAACAAACTGTTACTGCCAGTAATTTTAAACAGATTTCTGTCATTATGGACACAAATTTGCTAATTTTGGTCAAATATTGAGTCATTCTGGACACATTCTTAGACGAATTTTAGTGTCTGAATGATTTTTTGAATTGTTTTGGACAATCTGTGTTATTGTTATTGTTATTATAATCTAAGTTATTGATGAGCTTGTAAGAAGATTAAAAATCCAAGGAACAGAACACTTTACTTCCTGTTGATCTGAAAGCAGCTGAACATGTTGAATTGAACCAACTTCCCAAAATCTATGACTCCTTTCTGACTGAGTCGGGGTGATTCTTGCTTTGGTTGAGAGAGGTACTGGGTTCAAATCCTGGATGAGCCCTGAATGTGAGGCTGTCTAGACTCCCCTCCCCCTCAGCTTTATTGACAGGATAGTAGGGATGAAGACTGGAAAGTGGGGAGAAGAATGAGCTAAGGCCCATAGGCTCAAAATGACGTATTCTGTAATTATATTATTTTAAATAGACGGAAGAACATAGACCCTAATCTGTAGCTTAAAGTTTGTGATCAACACAACTGAGAGTTTACATTGAACTTCTTGTGATTCAGCATCACTGCTTCTGAACAAACTCTTATTGCCATTTTAGACAATCTGATTAATTTTATTCTGATGCATTTTTAGTCATTTTGGACAGAACTTAATTTTAACAATTGTGGATCATTGTTGAATTTTCGAATACTGTTGTATACTTTTGAGCAATTTGCGAGATTTTGAACAAACTGAGTTATTTGAAACAACTTTAGCATTTTGTTAATACAGCATCACTGCTTCAGGGTTTTAACCTTTAGCTTGAATATACTGATTCCAGTTACAGAAGAAAACTCTACTAAACAGAGCCACAGCTGCCAACCTGTACAATGATAACTTTAGCTATTCAGGTAACTCTTATATTAGTTCAGTTTGAAACAACAGGACTGACTTCATGTAGAACGAGCCGTCAAACTGTTGTGGCAGAACTCGACCTGAACAAACAGGCGACTCTCAGGAGACGAATCCAACAGCAGCAGCAGCTCTGATCACACTTTCGTTTGAACATCATTTGAGATTCTGCCAGAGTTTCAGCCCCAACAGATGCAGCAGTTTGTTTAATTCAGCAGAAATACGAGTTCCTGTTTGGTACATGGAGGCTGATAAAGATCAAGATTTGTGGAAAACTTTTACTGAGACAAGACAAAGATTCAGAATCCTTATAACGCCTCAAAGAGACAGTCGGACATTTAGAAAAAACACTTTTCTCCCCCCAGAAGTTTCACATCTGCATTTTTCCTGTAAGGGACCATAGAGAACCTTTAAACTGGTAAATCTGAGGGCAGCTTTTCTAAAGAATCAAACCACAGGACAGAGTTCAGACACTTTATTGGAGACGAGTCGACAGATTATCCTCATTGCACGGATTCAGTTCAAACTGCAGCCTGAAAGAAAGAATATTTATATTTGTCAGAAACCATAAGATTACCTGGTTCTGCATCTCCAGTAACTTTATTAATGATCAGAGCTCTACCTTCATACTGGGAATATTTCCAGGTCCGTGAAGTCCATAGAGGTGGGTCCAGATTGATCACTTTTTAATGGACTTTTTCCATCATTTCTGAGAACCAGTCCTAAATTGCTTGAAAATGATCCAATTTCTGAGTCAACAATTTTGTAAAATTCTAGGGGAAAAAAATGGTTCCGAGCAGAAACCAGATTCAGTGTTCAGACCGAGACACCTGGATGGATGTAAAACTGTTCTGGGGTTAATTTTTAACCAGAACTCAGATGTGTTTTCCTCCCAACTGTCATGGTTCTATCTGCTGGACTGGTGAAATTCTGAGGCTCAGAAATGATGGAAAAAGTCCATTAAAAAGTGATAAATCTGGACCCACCTCTATGGACTTCAAGGACCTGGAACTCTGGAAATATTCCCAGTATGAAGGTAGAACTGATCATGAATAAAGTTACTGGAGATGAAGAACCAGATGATTCTGAGGAATTTTTGTTAATTCTATATGGAATAAGTCAGTTTAAAGAGTGTAATAACTTACCTGCACTGGGTTCCTGTGTTAGTCACCTTGAAGGTATCAAAGACTGAAAGCATCAGCTGATCTGCAGAAACTTTGCTCCAGCTCTAATGGACATCCTGGACACTGGGTTTGTCTTCAACAGAACAACTTCCTTGTTGTTCAGGTGTGTATAGATGCCCAAGTTCTATTAAACCCTGCTGGTGGAAACCAGTGGTTTCTCCATCATTAGTCTTCTGGTGATGTTGTGGAACATATCTGGATAAAGCAGTAATCTGATGGAGAGGTTAGATCTTTATGGAGTAAGAGTTTGACATTTGTTGACCTGGATATTTACCGCCATAAGGCCTCCAGTCGGAATATTTGATGTCGTATATGTTAAACTCATCGTCCTCAGGCAACAGATACTGGAAGTTTAGCAGCCCCGAAACATGTTGTGGACTTGAACCACCGCTGTACTCGTAGTTCTGCCCCGACTGCACCCCATTTCCTGCTCCATAGGTAACGACGGAAACTTCCCTGTGATGAAGACCAGATGATGGGAGTTCATGTTGGGATGCAGCGATCTGTTTGGTCGGTTTGAACTGGTTGTAGTTGGACAGTTGTACTGAATGCTTTGTTTCTCCTTCATTATAACGCTGGCCATGGTGATGCCCACCTGGAAGTCCTTCATAGTGCAAAGAAACATGGAGGTTTGTTGCATCGGGTGAAGCCGTGGGACCTTTACCGTCATATTTTTGGGCAGGATTTATATGGAAACCATAGTAGTCACTGTCTACATTGAGATGTTGGGGATGGATTGGGATTGGCAGGGTAGGAGATGGATGTTTGATTGGATATTGTTCAGCTTGCTTGATTTGCTCAGGAGCCACTTGACTTTTACCGTAGTCCTTTTTCACAGGATTTAAGTGGACATTGTAGTATAGCTTGTCTTCGTCGAGATGTTGAGGATAGTTTGGGATGGGCAGGGTAGGAGATGGCGGTTTGACTGGATGTTGTTCAGCTTGCTTGATTTGCTCAGGAGCCGTTTGACCTTTACCATAGTGTTTTCCAGCAGGATTTACCTGGACGTTGTATAGGATGTCTTCATTGAGATGTTGAGGATAGTTTGGGATTGGCAGAGAAGGAGATGGATGTTTGATTGGATGTTGTTCAGATTGTTTGATTTGCTGAGGAGCCGTTTGACCTTCACCATAGTGTTTTTTGGCAGGATTTATATGGAAACCATAGTAGTCACTGTCTACACTGAGATGTTGGGGATGGATTGGGAGGGTAGGAGATGGATGTTTGATTGGATATTGTTCAGCTTGCTTGATTTGCCGAGTAGGAGCCACTTGACCTTTCCCGTAGTCCTTTTTCACAGGATTTAAGTGGATGTTGTAGTATAGCTTGTCTTCGTCAAGATGTTGAGGATAGTTTGGGATGGGCAGGGTAGGAGATGGCAGTTTGATTGGATGTTGTTCAGCTTGCTTGTTTTGCTCAGGAGCCGTTTGACCTTTACCATAGTGTTTTCTAGCAGGATTTACCTGGACGTTGTATAGGATGTCTTCATTGAGATGTTGAGGATAGTTTGGGATTGGCAGAGAAGGAGATGGACGTTTGATTGGATGTTGTTCAGATTGTTTGATTTGCTGAGGAGCTGTTTGACCTTTACCGTAGTGTTTTTTGGCAGGATTTATCTGGACGTTGTAGGGTACGATGTCTTCGTCAAGATGTTGAGGATAGTTCGGGATTGGCAGAGAAGGAGACGGATGTTTGATTGGATGTTGTTCAGATCGTTTGATTTGCTGAGGAGCTGTTTGACCTTTACCGTACTGTTTTTTGGCAGGATTTATCTGGAAACTGTAGTAGCTGCTGTCTGTGTCAAGATGTTGATAGTTTGGGATCTTTAGAGTTGGAGACAGATGTTTGATTGGATATTGAGTTTGTTTGATTTGCTCAGGAAGAGATGCTTGACCTTTACCGTGGTACTTTTTTGGAGGATTCTTCCTGGAGCTGTAGTATCCATCTACGGCGAGATGTTGAGGATAGTTTGGCATCGGTAGGGTTGGAGATGGATGTTTGATTGGAACTTGGTGAGTCTGTTTGATTTGTTTACTAGGAGCTGTGTGCTGGTGAGGATATCCAGGTAAAATGAGGAGTCTGGGGTCAATATTTTTAGTGTGAACTGGCTCATAGATCTGTTGTTTTTGTTGCTGCACAGAACCAGCAGAACTGAAGAAAAACGGATCTGATCCAGTCTGGATTGAACCTGATTGGACTTTTGTTGGGTCCATGTAATGCTTCTGGACAGTACTTCCTGGTCTTTGTGGAAAGTGACCAGTTTGGCTGCTGCCAGTTGGTGGAATCGGAACATGTAGGCCGAGATGATACCTCTGCTTGGAAACTTCATGGGGATTCTTTGCTCTGGTTGGGTCTTTTGTGGAACCTTTGCTTGAAGAACCAGACGGGACGCTGACGCTGCTCTCCAGGTGGATGCTACTCGGGCCATATCTAGAATAATCGTTCAGATCTGAGCCTTTACCAATGTTGAGAACAGAAGTCTCCTGGTGGAACTGGAAGCCTCTGGGTCCGGGTGGAGGAGGAACTTCTTCGGGCAGTTTGGTGACAGAGCGGGACTGTTGCTGATATGGACTCAGGGTTTGACGGTACAGGTTTGGTTGATACCGTCGAGGGTTCCTCATGAAGCCTCCCCACGGTTTCTGCCAGGTTCGGACATGAACCAGAGGCTGCAGGTTCCTGTGATGCTGCCTTAGAGTCTGGGAGTTCTGTAG
Organism: Amphiprion ocellaris; assembly: GCF_022539595.1. NCBI lineage: Eukaryota > Metazoa > Chordata > Actinopteri > Pomacentridae > Amphiprion > Amphiprion ocellaris. The sequence continues at coordinate 40,154,884 of NC_072768.1, forward strand.
GGGATGACGGAATCTGTAAGCAGACACTTCCTGTTGTGACCTCCTTCCAACATGCCAGGCTTTAGGATACACAAAACGTCTGCCTACGAGAGAACAAAGATGTCTGGTTAAAATTATCCATATCGTAAGACGTTTTACATGTTGAAATATTTTACAGTTATACCTCGACTTTGGCAGCATTTTAACTAATCATTTGATTTTAGAACCGTCTGAACACCAGAACCCACTGGACGGTTTGAAAGAAAGGTTTTCTTTAAAATAAGAGTTGCAAAGATTACACCATTTATCAGAGACAGAAACCATGAAAAACTCTGATGGTTGTTGACAGAATCATGGGTTAGTCTTCCATCTGTAAAGTTTAAGATCATGATACTTCCTCATCACTTCATCCTACATGTGTCTAAACACACTTCCTCCAGTCAGATTCTATAAAATAAAAACAACTTGGTCACATTTCATTCATCTGTGGTCAACAGTCAGGTGACAAATTCAGAGTTTTCAGGTGAACTGCAAACGAGGAAACATCGTTCTACAGTTAATGAGTAAAAAGGTTTGAGAGGCTGCAAAAAAAAAAAAAAAAAATCATGTTCAGAGTCAATCAGAATTTATCCTAAATGATAAAAATGAGATGGAAATTTTCAAAAATTAGATACAAAGTGACTATAAAGCAACAACAACAACAAAAAAAAAAAAAAAAAAAAAAAAAAAAAAAAAGGGTCAAAACAATGCAAAAACGCCAGAATAAAATAATGTGGCATGGCTCAGAAACAGTGAACAGAGGAGCAAATATGGAATAACTCTGAATAAAAAGATGAATTTATATGAGATGCATGAATAGAAGCTCAAGTTTGACAAACAATAAAATGAGACAGATTGTTGAAAAAATGACATGAAAATTGTCCAAATTACAGAAAATTTCTTAAAAATGTCTCAATAATTGTTGAAAATGACAAAAACAAATGTTGAAAGCAACAAAAACTATTTCAAAAGTCTACTAAAATGAACTAAAACTACTTGATGAATGAAAACCGTGTGGATCTACTGAACATTATGCAGCCAAATATAGAATTATGAAGAAAATATGGACTAAAACTCTGAATAAAAAGCTGAATTTATAAACAGAAGCTCAAGTTTGACTGATGACAAACAATAAAATGATACTTATTGTTAAAAATAACATGAAAATTGTCCAAAATTACTTAAAATTTGCCAAAAAATATCTGATAATTGTGAAAAATTACCAAAAAAATTTGCAAAAACACTAAAAGTTGTTGAAAGTCACACAAAATTATTTTAAAACTCTACAAAAATGAACCAAAAGGACTTAATGAACAAAAACAGTGTGGATCTGCTGAACATTACGCAGCTAAAAGTGTAATTAGTTTGACTGATGATTAAAAAAACCCCATCACACTTATTGGTAAAAATAACATGAAAATTGTCCAAATTATTTGAAATTTCACAAAAATGACTTGAAAAATTGGTGAAAATGACACAAAAAGTTGAAAGCAACAAAAATATTTTCGAACTCTGCACAGACCAAACCAAAATGACTCAAACCCAGATGTTTTTGGTCAGCAGCAGTAATAAAGGAAGTGTCCTCCCTGTTCCACTGCTCCTGTAGGAGAATTTATTTACTTCTTCCGTAAATTATAGCTTCACATGTTTGATCTGAGGAGGATTTGAATTTCCCTCGGGATTAATAAAGTATCTCAAGTAAAGTATTTCTGTCTGCAGATCGACTCAGTAAAACACGACTCACCTGTTGGAAAAGTCGAGGAAAATCCGACTCCACTGAACCAGCAGAGCAGCAGAACTCTGAGAAGAAGAAAAAAACAGAAAAAAAACTCAGAAAAAAACAGAAGAAACTCAGAACCAGAAGACGACTGGGAGGTTTCCAGGAGAAGCAGTTTTACCCGATGATGGTGAACCCAGCAGCCATTCCTGCTGCCGCTGCTCACTGACGGCTCGCTAAAACCTGCAACTCAGGATCCAGATTTAAAGTAGAAGACTCTCCAAGAGCTCACAATCCAGATTTAAAGAAGAAGATTCTCCAACCTGCAACTCAGGATTCACCTTTAAAGTAGAAGATTCCACCTGCAGCTGCCTCCCAGGTGAGACCAGCTGCTTTAATGAGCTCAGGTGAGATCAGAGCTGCTTTAACGAGCACCCAGGTGAGTCCAATGATCAGAGATTGATGGTGATTGTCTTTCTGACTCCACAGATCCATGGTCCTGGTGAGTTCTACTCATTATTTTACTGATTCACCTCATTTAGTTTCAAACTTTAGTTTCTCTTCATAAATTCATATTTTTATTCAGAGTTTTGTTCCATATTTTCTTCATAATTCCATTTTTAGCTGCATAATGGTCAGCATATCCACACTGTTTTCATTAATTAAGTAGTTTCGGTTCATTTTTAAAGAATTTTGAAATCATTTTTGCACATTTTTTGTCATTTTCCATGTTATTTTTACCACTGTCATTTTATCATCGGTCATTAGTCAAATTTTAGCTTCTCTTCATAAATTCAGCTTTTTATTCAGAATTTTGTTCAATATTTTCACAAAAAAATCTGTATTTGGCTGCATAATGTTCAACAGATCCACATGACTATCATTAATTTAGTCATTTTGTTTAATTTTTTTCTTGCTTTCTACATTTTTTGAGTGATTTTTGAATTTTTTGGTCATTTTCAACAATTATCAGGACAATTTTGAGAATTTTAAAGTAACTTGGGACAAATTTTAAAATAATTTTGGACAAATTTTAAGTAATTTTGGACAAACCTTAAATAGTTTTGGACAATTTTCAGGTTATTTTAAACAATATGTGTCATTTTATCATCAGTCATTAGTCAAATTTTTACTTCTCTTCATAAATTCAGCTGTTTATTCAGAATTTTGTTCAATATTTTCACAAAAAAAAATCTATATTTGGCTGCATAATGTTCAACAGATCCACACGACTATCATTAATTTAGTCATTTTGTTTCTTTTTTTTGTTGTTGCTTTCTACATTTTTTGAGTGATTTTTGAATTTTTTTGTCATTTTCAACAATTATCAGGACATTTTTGAGAATTTTAAAGTAATTTTGGACAAATTTTAAAATAATTTTGGACAAATTTTGAATCATTGTGGACAAATTTTAAATAGTTTTGGACAATTTTCAGGTTATTTTAAACAATAAGTGTCATTTTATCATCAGTCATTAGTCGAATTTTAGCTTCTCTTCATAAATTCAGCTTTTTATTCAGAGTTTTGTTCCATATTTTCATCATAATTCTATTTTTAGCTGCATAATGTTCAGCAGATCCACAGTGTTTTCATTCATTATCTCATTTTTTTGTTGCTTTCTACATTTCCTGAGTGATTTTCCACATTTCTTGTGTCTTTATTTCCTCTGAGGGGAGTAGAAACCAGCAGTGATGGTGTTTGAGGTGACTACATGTCTGATTAATGAGGCTGATTTTAACGAGCTGCTGAGCTGTAGGCGAATCTCTGAAGATGATAAAAAAAAACCCACTGAAGTGCAGCTTGACGGATTTTACTGCTTCAATTTCATCAGACTCATTGAAATTCCTCTCAGCAAACAGTCTGAGTTTCATAAATGTGTTCTAGACGTCAGAGTGGTGAAGGTATGGAAGCCCAGAGAGGCCTGAAATAGGACATGAGAAAAACAAGACACAGAACTAAAACAACGAGACACAAAACGAGAATAAGGAGACACAAACTTAGAAAATTTTGACACAAGATGAGGAAAAATGTGACAAAATGAGAAAAATGAGACAAAATGAGGAAAAATGGGACAAAATAAGAAAAATGGGACAAAATTCTAAAAATGATACACAAAACAAGAAAAAGTGACACAAGTATATAACGGAGACACGAAATGAGAACATTTTGACACAAGATGAGAAAATGTGACATAAAATTATATAAACAAGACATAAAATGAGAAAAAATGAGACACGAAACAAGAAAAAGTGACACAAAATTATATAAATGAGACACAAAATGAGAAAACTAGGACACAAAATAACAACAAATGAGATAGAAAATCAGAAAAAACAGACTAAGATGCAAAACGAGAAAATTAAGACTCAAAAGAAAACAGACACAAAATGAGAAGGGCAAGAAAGATGAACCATAAAAGGAAAAAAAAAACAAATAAAAAGTGAGAAAACTGAGATGCAAAATGAGCAAATATTAACACAAAGCCAAGCAATGAGGCACAAAATGAGAAAAGCATGACGTCAAAAGAGGAAAAATTAGACGTCGTGAGAAAGACAAGAAATGAAACATAAAATGAGAAAAAACAGACACAAAGCAGGGAAAGTTAAACTCAAAACAAAAACAGACACAAAGCGAGGAAATAAGATGAAATGAGACTACATATGAAAATCAAGACACAGAAGAAGAAAAATGAGACACAAAACAACAACAGAGATGAAAAAAGAAAAACAAGACACAAAAGGAGAAAAATGAAACAAAATGAGAAAAATGATACACAAAACAAGAAAATTGTGACACAAAATGAGAAACTAGGACATAAAACAACAACAAATGAGATGGAAAAGCAGAAAAAACAGACTGAGATGGAAAATGAGAAAATAAACCCGTGAAGCAAAGCAATGAGACACAAAATAAGAAAATTGAGACTCAAAACGATGAGAAACAAAATGAGAGACGAAAATGAACCATAAACTGAGAAAAAAATGAGACAAAGTGAGAAAACTTAAAGCATCAAAAACAGACACAAAACAGGAAATCAAGACTAAATGAGACACAAAATGAGAACAAAAAGTGAGAAAACTGAGATGCAAAATGAGCAAATTAACACAAAACAAAGCAATGAGACACAAAATGAGAAAAACACGACGACAAAAGAGACAAAATGAGAAACAAGAAACAAAACAAAAACAAACAGAATGAGCAAAAAAAATGACACAAAGCAGGAAAAATTTAACTCAAAACAACAAAAACAGACACAAAATAAGGAAATAAAGACTAAATGAGACAAAATGAGAAAAAACAAGACACAAAACTTGAAAATCAAGACACAGAAGAAGAAAAATGAGACATAAAATGGAATAAATGAAACTCAAAATGATAAAAACAAGACTGTGTTTTGTAGATTTCCTCTCCCTGACAGTGAATCTGAATTAAATCTGAATTAAATCTGAGTTAAATCTTTACTAGTGAAGCATTTCCATGGAGCTGCTGCAGGTTTTTATTCTTCCAAAGGGAGGTTTTGTCTTTAATTTGTTTTATTTGCATCCAGTTTCTTCGTCTGAGTTTCTGTCTGTAGTTCCTCAGATCGGCCACCAGGAGGCAGAAGATCAACACTGCGGAAGGTAGAGGAGGATGATGATTGGTTCATGAACCAGGAAACCTTTTTATTCTCTCACTGATTCATTTAAAGATCATTTTATTACGTTTCTGCTTGTGGATCGAGATCCAAAAAATCAGGACGCTTCAGTCAGACGACCACAAATAAACACAAAATCACTACAAACAACTATAAGGAAAGAAAAAAGACAGGAAGCGAAGCAAGGCAGTGAAAAAGAGACACAAAATGAACACAAACATAAAACTAACTAAATGCACAGAAAATGACCAGAAAGAGAATAAAACTGACTAAAAGACGTGCAAAATGAACAAAATGATGCAAAACTAAAGACAAATAGACGTAAAAATAACTGCAAAGACACGAAAACATCAGCAATTTATGTAAAACCAAAGAAAACGAGACATAAAATGAACACAAATACATAAAACAACTGAAAATGCATTGAAAATGACCAGAAACGTGTCAGAAATGAATAAAAAGAGATGCAAAATTAACATTAATAAGCGTAAAACGATCACAAAGATGCAAAAAGTTCAGAAATTGATCTAAAACCAAACAACTATGGAGAGAGCTTGAACAGGTCGTAGTGCATTTTGGACACATTTATTGAATTTGGACAGATTTCAAGTCATTTTGTGTCATTATAGACAAATTTGAGGTTTCAGTCAATATAGAGAAGAAGTAGAACCTGGTCTTGTAATACTTGTCAGACATCAGATTCTCCTGATATTGAAGACCTCAACAGCTGGAGAAATGTGGACCAAAGGCTGTATTTTAGTAGAGACATGGATCCATCCATAGATAGACACTGACAGGAACTTTATGGAGACACTAGACCAGCCTGGATTGGAGGTTTTAAACTTTTTTCAATTTTCAAGGACCAGTAATTCTTCGTTATTGTTAATTTGCACAATTTTAAGTCATTTCCAGACAAGGTTTATAGATTTTAGAGTTATTGGGGGGTTATTTTCAGTCATTTTGAGCAAATTTTATGTAATTTTTGAACAATTTTGGGTCATTTTGGACACATTTTTGATATATTTGGGTCATTTTTTCAGAATTTGAAATCATGTTAAACATTTCAACTCATATCAGAAAATTATGAGATATTTTGGGCAATTATGAGTAATTTTAAAGAGATTCAGATCTCAATATCTAAAAACTGGAACTTTGTCTGGTCCAACTTTAACCCATCAGATTCTACTGATGTTAGAGCCTCAAAAGTTGGTGAAATGGGGACCAAAGACTGTGTTTTGGTAGAAATATGGATCCATCTATAGATATACATTTACAGGAACTTTATGGAGACATAAAATCACCTTTGATTGTAGATTTTGCACCTTTTTCCATATTCAAGGACCAATAATTATTCACTGTTGTCAGTTTAGTCTTTTTCACAAATCCAAAGTCTTCTTAATTTGATTCCCTTTGATCAGAACAAAAACCAAACCTCAGACGTCCAGAGTCCATTGATCCGGAAATAAAAATCAGATAAACGAGATTCAGCTGCAGCTCAGAGTCTCCTTCCAGCTCTGAATATGTATACTGTGATTTATGGTTTGGACAGCTTCACATCAGCCTTTCAGCTCTGGATCCAAACATCCTGCCGCCCTTCACGGCTTTGAGTGTTTCCTGACGTGTTGATTCCTTTATTTAATCAGAAACGTGTCCGTCTGTAATAAATCACAACCAGCTGAGCTTTAAGGGATCTGAAGGCTCATGGACGAGAGGGAAATGGAATAATTTACCGCTTGGACTGTTGGCGGGAAAAGATGGCTGAAAAGGTGGATGCAACGTTTTCTTTCCTCTCAGTGTTATTTATTCATTCCCTCCAGACACCGCTGTTTCTCTTCAACCTCCTGTTTACTGCTTTGTCCTCAGTGAATCCTCAAACTGCACACGTGGACAAAATTGTTGGTACCCTTTGGTTAATGAAAGAAAAACCCACAATGTTCACAGAAATAATTTGAATCTGACAAAAGTAAAAATAAATAAAAATTCTATGAAAATTAACCAATGAAAATGAGACATTATTTTTGAACCGTGGTTCAACAGAATTATTTTAAAAAATAAACACATGAAACAGGCCTGGACAAAAATGATGGTACTCCTAGAAAAGACTGAAAATAATGTGACCATAGGGGCATGTTCAATCAAGGTGTGTCCTCTAATTAGCATCACAGGTGTCTACAAACTTGTAATCAGTCAGTCGGCCTATTTATAGGGTTACAGTAGTCACTGTGCTGTTTGGTGACATGGTGTGAACCACACTAAACATGGACCAGAGGAAGCCAAGGAGAGAGTTGTCTCAGGAGATTAGAAAGAAAATTATAGACCAGCATGTTAAAGGTAAAGGCTAGAAGACCATCTCCAAGCAGCTTGATGTTCCTGTGACTACAGTTGCACATATTATTCAGAAATTTAAGATCCATGGGACTGTAGCCAACCTCCCTGGACGTGGCTTCAGGAGGAAAACTGATGACAAATGGAAGAGACAGATAATAGGAATGGAAACAAAAGAGCCCAGAACAACCTCTAAAGACATTAAAGGTTCATGTCGTTTGTCACATTTTGTTTCTCATTTTTGTAATGTTTTATCTCGTGTTTTTTGTTTTGTCTTTTTTGTCTTGCTTTTATTTGTCAGTTTTTTAGTTTCTTCGTAACTTTTTTTGTCTAATTTTTTGTCTCTTTTGTTTTGTTTCGTTTCATTTGTCTCATTTTGTTTCTTGATTTTGTCACTTTATAACTTTTTTGTCTAATTTTGTGTCCTTTTTGTGTCATTTGTCTAGTTTTCGTCATTTTGTATCTTATTTTTGTAATATTTTGTCTTGTTTTTGTTGTTTTTTTGTCTGATTTTTGTCATTTGTCTGATGTTTTTGTCATTTTGTTTTTTGCTTTTGTCATTTTTGTGTTGTTTTTCCATTTTTTTGCTGCTGTGTAACTTTTTTGCCGCGTTTTATTCTGTTGAACAAACCAAGAAACAAGACTTACAGAGACTCACTTTGCACCTAATGAGAAACAGAAAGCAGAATTATCACATTTCTGGCAGAATAAATGAGGACTTTGTGGATAAAATGAGAACAAGTGTGGGAGCTGCTGCGTTTAATTCATCGCCACGCTGGAAGAAGAACTGAGTAATTAATAAACTAAATGATGAAAGTGATGTGAAGCTATCAGTGGATTAGTGTGAGAACAGCCTCCCTTCCCTCGTAGTGCCATTAATTAAGGAAAAGAAGTTGTTGAACAGCTGCCAAACATCCAACAGGACATTAGTTTCCTCCTGATTACCACCCATTTTGATTAAACCGAGAGTTTGGAAGAGAAATGATGTTCAAGTCTTGAAAATATCTGTCATTTATTGTGAGGATGCTGCATTGAAAACATGTAGACGTTCAGAGGATGGATTCAGCCTGAAAGTCTTTGAGTTTTCGTCTTTATTAAAGCCGATATCTGGACTCGGCGCTCCGATAAGACTCCAGCGTTCCTCCGTCCTTGGGCTGTGATGGAATGATGTGATTGGAAAACTGAAAGGAGTTGAATTTACATTTTAATGCGTGCTATCTACATTCAACATCCTGTTTCTGCCGGCAGAGGAGCCGACGCCTCTATCGGCTTTAATTTCCTTCGCTTTAAAGCTGCACCGATCAATACTTTTCTATTAGCGGATCAGATCATAACGTGGAATGTGGAAAGAGTCGCTGGCAGCAGCAAACCTTGAAAGAATCACCGACTCTGGAGCTCTGTGAAACGTTCTGCCGTCCGTCAGCTCAGGGTTTTGGTTTTACAGACTTCATCTCATCTCGTTTTTAAGCTAGTAGCGTGAAGTATTAAATATAATGGGAGGAAATAAGGAAGCAGTCGCACAGCAAAAGGTACGATAAACACAGGAACCACAACACAAAACTTAAATGAAATGCGCTGTAAGATTATGAAATGTTTTCTGGGGACTGATCTTGTGGTGCGACTCCCCAGAAAACCAGAAAACGTTGTTGAGTCAAACTGTAGTCTGTTCCTCATCGTAGCTAAATAGTTTAGCAGCCTAAACAAAGGAAATAAAACCAAATGGTGACAGAAAACTTCAGAGAACAGCGGCTGAAAAACATTGTCATAGACATATTTTAACTAAAAGCGTGATCTTTTCCTTAACTTTTCCATGTGAGTTCTGCAGAACAACCACAGCTCGTATCTTCAGGAAACCTCAGATGTTGAATTATTGGTCTTTGGTAGACCTGAAGGGTTCCTAGACGTGGTCCTGTTAGGTTTTCGGTAGACCTGAAGGGTTCCTAGACGTGGTCCTGATGGACTTTGGTAGACCTGAAGGGTTCCTAGATGTGGTTCTGTTAGGTTTTTGGTAGACCTGAAGGGTTCCTAGATGTCGTCCTGTTAGATTTTTGGTAGACCTGAAGGGTTCCTAGATGTGGTCCTGTTAGGTTTTTGGTAGACCTGAAGGGTTCCTAGATGTGGTCCTGTTAGATTTTTGGTAGACCTGAAGGGTTCCTAGATGTGGTCCTGTTGGACTTTGGTAGACCTGAAGGGTTCCTAGACGTGGTCCTGTTAGATTTTTGGTAGACCTGAAGGGTTCCTAGACGTGGTCCTGTTAGATTTTTGGTAGACCTGAAGGGTTCCTAGATGTGGTCCTGTTAGATTTTTGGTAGACCTGAAGGGTTCCTAGATGTGGTCCTGTTGGACTTTGGTAGACCTGAAGGGTTCCTAGACGTGGTCCTGTTAGATTTTTGGTAGACCTGAAGGGTTCCTAGACGTGGTCCTGTTAGATTTTTGGTAGACCTGAAGGGTTCCTAGATGTGGTCCTGTTAGGTTTTCGGTAGACCTGAAGGGTTCCTAGACGTGGTCCTGTTAGGTTTTCGGTAGACCTGAAGGGTTCCTAGACGTGGTCCTGCTAGGTTTTTGGTAGACCTGAAGGGTTCCTAGATGTCGTCCTGTTAGATTTTTGGTAGACCTGAAGGGTTCCTAGATGTGGTCCTGTTAGGTTTTTGGTAGACCTGAAGGGTTCCTAGATGTGGTCCTGTTAGGTTTTTGGTAGACCTGAAGGGTTCCTAGATGTGGTCCTGTTAGATTTTTGGTAGACCTGAAGGGTTCCTAGATGTGGTCCTGTTGGACTTTGGTAGACCTGAAGGGTTCCTAGACGTGGTCCTGTTAGATTTTTGGTAGACCTGAAGGGTTCCTAGCCGTGGTCCTGTTAGATTTTTGGTAGACCTGAAGGGTTCCTAGATGTGGTCCTGTTAGGTTTTCGGTAGACCTGAAGGGTTCCTAGACGTGGTCCTGTTAGGTTTTCGGTAGACCTGAAGGGTTCCTAGACGTGGTCCTGCTAGGTTTTCGGTAGACCTGAAGGGTTCCGAGACGTGGTCCTGCTAGGTTTTCGGTAGGCCTGAAGGGTTCCGAGACGTGGTCCTGTTAGGTTTTCGGTAGACCTGAAGGGTTCTTAGACGTGGTCCTGTTAGGTTTTAGACATGGTCCTGTTAGGTTTTTGGTAGACCTGAAGGGTTCTTAGACGTGGTTCTGTTAGGTTTTTGGTAGACCTGAAGTGTTTCTAGATGTGGTCCTGTTAAGTTTTTGGTAGGCCTGAAGGGTTCCTAGATGTGGTCCTGTTAAGTTTTTGGTAGACCTGAAGTGTTTCTAGATGTGGTCCTGTTAAGTTTTTGGTAGACCTGAAGGTTTCCTAGATGTGGTCCTGATGGGTCTTTGTGCTGGATCTTCTCTCAGGTCGACCTCCAGGGTTTGCTGCTTTGCTTCTGTGAATAAAACATTATTTGGGTAAGAATCTCGCTGCCTCCTCCATCCTTATCTCTAATTATTTCAAAGGAGAAGTTTTTACCGCATTCCTTTTCCTCTCGTTTGGTCAGAAGATTCTTGGTCTGGTTTATTCAGAGCTCTGGTTCTGGTAAAAGTCTCATTTAGGATCATTTTGAGGTCATTTTAGACACATTTTGATAACTATGGTTAATTTCTGTGTAATTTTGGATGACTTTTGTGTCATTTTGAATAATTTTTTTGAGTCATTTCTGAGTAATTTTCGACAATTATGGATGAATTTTGAATGATTTCTAAACAGTTTTTGTGTAAAATGGGGAAGTATTGAGTCATTTTTGACGTTGCTTTTGTCATTTTGGACCATTTTCTTGACATTTTGAGCTATTTTTGATGCCTGAGTAACACATCTGAGTTGCAACTAACTCAATTTTGCATCCATTTCAGGTCGCGTGATCTGTTTTTCATTGAGGACCACTTTTTTGGACAATTTTCAAGTTGATTTGAACAAATTTGGAGTCATTGTGTGAAATTTTTCATAGCATTTTGGACAATTCTTCAATAACTTTGGACATTTTTGGTTCATTTTGGACTATTTTAAGTCCATCTGGACCAATTTTGAGTTGAGTTGAACAAATTTGGAGCATTTCTGGACAATTTCTGAATGATTTTCGATAATGTTCTAGTTAATTTGAACAAATTTGGAGTGATTGTGTGGAATTTTTCAGAGCATTTGAAAAATTCTTTAATAATTCTGGACATTTTTCAGGTAATTTGGTTCATTTTGGACTATTTGAAGTCAGTTTGGACCATTGTTGAGCATGTTTGAGTAGATATAATCAGAGATGGATCCTAGTGTCTACAACCAACTGCCATTATATATATTTTGAACACATTTTTATTCATTTTGAACATTTTTTAGGTAATTTTGCACAAATTCTGAGTCATTTTGGACACTTTTTAAGCTGCTTTGGTCATTTTTGGTATTTTTTGAGTCAAATTTTGAATCTTTTTGGACAAAGTTGGGCACCGTGTTTTTATTTAACCATCTCTGATCATCAGTATTACGGGATGTCTCCTAGTGTGAACAATTTAGAGTCGTAGAAACAACCACTGGTTTCCTGGATATATTTCTGATAATCCACCAGAGGAAACGAGCCGACTAACCCTGGTCTCTGTGAATCTTTAACGTCCAGCTAAATCCACATGGTTTCAGACTCAGAGCTCATGAATATGTAGCGCTACGAATGACTGAGCCGATCACAGGATATAAAATCCTCCACCCGAAGCTCCTGGAGAGCTTCCTGAGGAGGGAAGTTGTTTTTTTTCTAGCTGGTCTAAAAATCTGCCTCCATCAGTGACGAGCTAAAAACAGAAATCGTGTTTCAGCCTCGGGTCAGGGAATGTTTTGCCTCTGTCGTTGCTGTGGTTACGGCTGGCTGTGATGACCCGTCAGGTTGGATTTACTCAGAGCGCTTCGTAGATGGAAGGTGAGCTGGAATGGACGAGGCTAATCGCTGGAACAAAGAGCGGAAGCTGGTTTTACTGCAGTCCAGAAAAATACCAGAAAAACACGTTTGATGGAGAAACACCTCAGAAACCGCCAGGAACATTTCTACTACTGAACAGAGCATTTATTAATAATAGTTTGGATCATTTTTGAAGCATCATGGACTAATTTTGTGTTGTTTTGTAAATCTTCAGTAGTTTGGATGATTTTTGAGTCATTTTGGGTGAATTCTGACTCATTTTGAACAAGTTTTATGTCAACTTGGATCTTTTCTCATCATTTTGGATCATTTTTGTGTCTTTGGGATCATTTTCAAGTCATTTAGGACAAATTTCATGTAATTCTGAACTCATTTTCTGTAGTTATGGATCATTTTAGTGTCATTCTGAACAAATTTTAAGTCATTTTAGGACATTCTGATTCATTTCTAAAGAATCTGGTTCCTTTCAATATGAACAAATCCACCCCTGCTGTGTATTTTTCCTGTTTTTATGGAGTTTTCAGAGAGATAATACGCTGCAAAGCTGCTAAATATGGACAGGATTGAGGCGTAGTTAGTCTCTACAGAAGGAAAATGTGTGTTTTTTATTTTGAAGAGGCCACATGAACCATATTTTACCATCTACTTGTCAGTGAATCTGAACTTCCTGCTTCTTTTCTGGTTCTTGTCTTCAGGACTCTGCTTCACATCAGCAGGTTCAGAGGCACTAATTACTGCTGCAGCTAGTTTTTCTAATGAATGAGCTCCTTCCAGGTAAACTGGGCTGTCAGAGTTAATATGAAGATAAAGAAAGGGTGCTGGATGTTGACGTGAAGCCCGAACAGCTCAGGAAGTAAAGTTAGTGTGAAAACCTCCCACCTCAGTCTGAAAGGGTTGACATGCAGCTCGACAGTCTGCAGGTTTACCTGGAGGAATCCTGAAAATAACGTTCAGATCAGGAGTTTCTACGTCTTAAAGACACCGTCAGATTCACTGATGAAGATAAAAATAAGTTAAAACTGGATTAACGCCCAAGCAGTGAAGAACTGGTTCTTACTATAGACGAGTGTTTGCAGTCCTCTGTGTGGTTTTATGTTGAGCAGCAACTTCATTGACTACAACTAAATTATTAATTGGAGTCATTTTTAAGAAAACAAAGGTTACAATGTTCCTGATTTCAGCTCCTTAAAGGTGAATATTTTGTGGTTCCTTTCCTCTATGACAGTAAACTGAAGTTCTGTGGACTAAACAAGACATTTGAGGAAACTCTGATCCACATTTTCCCACAATCTATTTGGCATTTTATAAATTTTTTAAAACAAAGTTATCATTTTGCAGTCCTTTAGTGAATCTTCATCAAACCAAACTCCATTCAAAAAAGTTCCAATTTAAAGCCAGACAGAGAATGTTCAATATTGAATCCTGATTTATAGCTCCGAGTTTGGTCGCCTCCAGCAGATTGTAGAAATAATCTATTAATCTGTAAATAAAAACTGTCTAAATTCTGTGATTTCAGCTTCTTAAATCTCTGCTGATCTCTGGACCAAGACCTCAGATAAACCCAGAGAGAAAACCAACTGAAACACAGTGAGTTGTGAGTTCTGGTAAAAACTGACCCCAGATCAGTTTTACATCCATCCATGTGTCTCAGTCTGAAGATAATCCACATTTCACCAATTCTGGCCAATTTTTGAGTCATTTAGGACAAAATTTCAGGTCCTTTAGAACCTTGTTAGAATAATTTGGGGAAATATTGAGTCATTTTGGAAGGTTTTTTTTTTCATTTTTTGGACAAATTTTAATAATTTTGGGACCATTTAGAGTAATTTTACTCTAGAACTTTCTCCAGTTGTCGGTAGGTCTACTCTAGAACTTTCTCCAGTTGTCGGTAGGTCTACTCTAAAACTTTCTCCAGTTGTCAGTAGTTCTACTCTAGAACTTTCTCCAGTTGTCGGTAGGTCTACTCTAGAACTTTCTCCAGTTGTCAGTAGTTCTACTCTAGAACTTTCTCCAGTTGTCGGTAGGTATACTCTAGAACTTGGTCCAGTTGTCGGTAGGTCTACTCTAGAACTTGGTCCAGTTGTTGGTAGGTCTACTTTAGAACTTTGTCCGGTTGTCAGTAGGTCTACTCTACAACTTGGTCCAGTCGTCGGTAGGTCTGCTCTAGAACTTTGTCCGGTTGTCGGTAGGTCTACTCTAGAACCTTCTCCAGTTGTCGGTAAGTCTACTCTAGAACTTGGTCCAGTTGTCGGTAGGTCTACTCTAGAACTTTTTACAGTTGTCGGTAGGTCTACTCTAGAACCTTCTCCAGTTGTCGGTAGGTCTACTCTAGAACTTTCTCCAGGGGACGTTCTCCTTTCTTGCTTCCAGCGCTGTGTAAAACCGACTGGAACATACTCACGCTTGTTTTGTCATCGTATTTTTATCCTCCGAGTCTTTGCTCTCTGGGAACTTCACAGCAGCAACAGTCGAAGCTACCAGAGCGGAAGTTCTAGATGAGCTCTGGAAACGTCTGAATAAATCAGCAGCAGGTGACGACAGGTGAGCCCAGATGAAGGACAGAATAATGAGGAAACACTTTAGTCCGGCTAGTGGCGAGGCTCCAGGGAGGAGATCTCAGTCTGCTCCTCCACTAATTTAGTCCAGACTGAAATATCTCATCAAACGTCGGCTGCTAAACTCCGTTCAGACGCTCATGAACATCTCCGGAAGCCAAATCTCAGCCTGAGACCGACTGGAGGATCTGAAGAACTGGAAAGAAGACCTGAAATTTACAGCTAAAATCTATAGCTAAATCAGTGATATTTAATCGGTCATCAGTTTATTTCTGTTCATATTTCACCTGATTAATAACACGTT
Source organism: Amphiprion ocellaris (assembly GCF_022539595.1). NCBI lineage: Eukaryota > Metazoa > Chordata > Actinopteri > Pomacentridae > Amphiprion > Amphiprion ocellaris. Next base: position 40,170,351 of record NC_072768.1, read on the forward strand.
GACAGATGGTTCCTGTTCAATGATCTTTTCAGAAAAAAATCTCGATACGTACATGTTTGTCAGGCTTTTGGCCGCTCATAAGGACTTAATAGTTTAATGTTTGACATTTATTCTATTATAGACATTGATCTAATGATTGTGGGAGTTTAGCTCTAAACGGGCACCATGACAAAGACTTCTGTTCTACTTAATGACTTTCTTTAGCCAGTATATTTCTCATCTCATTTTTTAAATTTTATGTCTCGTTTATCAGAATTTTGTTTTTTTGTGTGTTGTTTTTGTCGTTTTGTCTTGTTTTTGTCGTTTTGTCTAGTTTTTGTCATTTATTGTCTCCTTCTTGTCATTTTGTGTCTTGTTTTTGTAATTTTGTCTCTCATTTTTGTCATTTTCTGTCTCGTTTTTGTTGTATTGTGTCTCATTTTTATCATTTGTCTCATTTTTGTCATTTTGTGTCTAATTTCTGTCATTTTCTGTCTCGTTTTTGACATTTTTTGCCTCATTTTTGTCATTTTGTGTCTCGTTTTTGTCGTTTTCTGTCTCCTTTTTGTATTTTTTTCTCTTGTTTTACTAAATGGCCTTAATTTTAAAAAAAAACTGAAATTATTAAATGGAAAGCAATCATCCTGACTCCTCCAGACTGATTGCAAAATACTTTGAGAGCATGAAGGAAACCTGTGAGAACAGACGAGGTTAGAATCTCCTGCAAGGATTCAAAGGAAGATTTTTGACAGATGAACAAGTTCATGAGTTTATTCCTGTCAGTTGAGATGTTTGCTGTCAGGTCGATGATGAACTTCAATAATCCAGAAAGTCTGGCTCTATGGGATGTTTGGTGGATTTCCAGCTGTTTTAATAGAACTCCTCATGTTTTCAGCAGGTTAGAAATCACTTTCTGGTGGCAGATATGGATGGAAAAACCTTCAGCAGAGTGGGATGTTGGTCTCCTAGGACAGGAGAGTCGTGACTTCTTCTCCTGCAGCTTTAAATGAAGCCGTTGGCTACAGTCTGAGCTTCTGGTGACGTTTTGTCAGGCAGTTAATGAGGAAACGTCGAGGCTGACAGCAGAACTGTCAGAGAGAACGTCTGAATTATCGCTTCGTCTCCAGAAACATCCCAACGTGTCCGACAAGTTTCCAGCCGACATTCATCAGCGCTGAATAATTATCTGTGAATAACAACAGAACATAAATAACAGCGGGTTTAATTAAAGGAGCAACGTGTTAACATGTTCTGTCCTTTAAATACGACAACAGGCTCTCACTCCCACACTGGAAAGAAGACATATTAAATCCTGTAAAAATCACAAGAATGTACTAAACAGTGGAAATGGTCCAAATGTCCACAAAAATGGCCAAGATGACTTAAAAAAACAGTCAAAAATAACTTAAAACTTGTCTGGAAACACTTAAAACTGGCAAAAATTCTATTACAATATCCAAAATTACAACAAAATGACATTAAAAAAAATCTAAAATATCACTAAATTTATGACAAAAAAGTGTCCATAATGATAAAAAATAGAAAGATTCAAATAATGATCAAATAAAATGACAAACAAAATGTGCTAAGCTACTTTAAATTTCTTCAAAATTACCTCAATTTTGTACAGAAAGACTAAAGAAAAGGTCCAAACTGATTCAAAAAATGGTCCACAAAGGCAAAAAACGGTCCAAAATGACAAAAAAATGTTTAAAACTTCTACAAATTTGTCCAAAAATGACTTGAAACTTGTCCAGAAAGATTTGAAAATTGTCCAAAATGACAAAACAAAGTGTAAAAATTACCTTAAATTTGTTCAAAATGACCTGAATTCTGCTATTCTGCTTTTTATCAACATTTCTTTTTTTCATGTTGAACTTTTTAAAAATCATTTTGGACGATTTTCAGCTTTGTTCATCATTGCTGGCTGTGATAATCAAAACACAAATGTACCACTTATTAAATGAACAACAAGGATGGAAAGGATTTACAAACGATAAAAAAAACCTCTATTGGCAACAAAATGCAGCGGTGAGATTAAACAACCAATAAATGGAGGCTCAGACAGGGATGTGTCACCTGACCTGTTCTCCTTGTAGAGTAAAAACATCCTGAGGAAAATAGGAGGATTACTGGGAGCATCCATCGGAGGTTCTAACATAAATATCAAACATTTTGCAGATGACACTCTGCTGATAGCGAACAGTGAAGAAAACCTGTAAACCATGGTATCTATAATTAATACAGAGAGACAAGAACTTGGTCTGTCTTTAAACAAAAAGAAAACAGAAGTCAAAACTATCATCCCAACCTGTAACATAGAATTAGACCAATACCAAGGCAGCTTCATCATTTCAGGTTCATGGATGACGTCAGATGGGAGGGGTGAAGCAGATATCAGATGTAGAGCAGCGATGAACGCAAGAATGAAAATGAAAAATATACTGACAAATAAGAACATAGCAATTAACATCCATATGACGACTCTCAGCTGTTTACTGATATCAGGAGGAGTGACACCAACAGAGCAGCAGTTCATGCCAGCATCAGGTTCTCTTTGATCTTTGGGTTTATGTTGTAGTTGGTAGAAGGTCAGATTTAGATTACAGACCAACATGGAAATGACTGGTCTGTTTGGTAACGTCAGAATAGAGGATATCTGACCTCCTGCAGCGTCTAAAAGCCTTTATGATCTTAGAAAGGGGAAATAACAACACATTAAAATCCCTTATTATATGTAAAAAGTATTCAATTTTTTTGTGTTTTTCTATTATGTTTTATTTACAGGTTGTTTTGATGTGTTTGTCCTGAAGGTCTTGAGTTAACTTTAGTTATTGTTGTTCATCATTTACACGTCTAAAACTGTGATTATTAATAAAACCAACTTTAACTTAGCACTTGTTATATGGAAAATTTGTCATAATTTTAAATAAAAACATCATGCAAACAAACTGGTATTTAAAGAGTTAAAACCAAGAAAATTACTGAATATTAATTTTAAAAAAACTTCACAACAGAAGTAGAAGATAACATTAATCATCTGTGTAGCTTTAATAAATGGATGCCTCAGAGTTCAATCTGATTTTAAAGACATAATTTAACATTTTTCCTGATTAAAATGTCCACAGCGACGATCAGAGGTTCATTTATCAGCTTGGTTTTTAATGATTATGCCTTATTTATTGCTGCCACTATTTACCTGTTAGCTGGAAGTGCAATTTATCTGTTTAATTATAGTTCATTAACTCTAAATAAATGACTTCTTTATTATCTCTGACAGGTTTAAAGACTGATAACGTCCAACAGATGTTTCAGGCTGAGCTGCAGGTTTAGATTAAAAGACTTGGACCCATTTCTCTGTAAATATGAGCTTCTGTACCTGAGCTCAGGTGTTCCTGCAGAGATTCATGGAAGCTCTGTTCTATTTCTGTGTCCCAGTAACAACAAACCAGCTCAGAACATCTTCTTATTCATTATTTGCACCTGGGCTTCTTTTGCTGTGACATCTGTTTATAAAAAGCTGCAGGTTTGTTGTTTTCTAGTTTTAGCAGCAGAGCAGTCGCCAGTAACCTGAATTAAACATTCTACTGAAACACAAACACTAGAGAATACAGTCATGGAATAAATTATCACACCTCCTAGTTTTCATCAGGTTCTTGTTCATTTAATTCCTGGTACCTCTAGAATAAGAATACAATGAACATGACTTTAAATGCAGCTGATTACATAATTCTATAAAATGACAAAAACGAGACAAAGTGACAAAAATGAGACACGAAATGACAAAACCAAGACACAACGCCAAAAACAAGACACAAAATAACAAAAATGAGACAGAAAATACAAAGATAGAAAACTACAACGTCTTTCTACCTACCAGATGACCGTCACTCATCTGTTCCTGTCATCCACTGCATCCTAACCTATCTCCAGTTATATTGACCACATCTAGGCCAAGACAAGAGAGTGAGGCTGACGATTTGCACAACTCTCCCTCACTTTAATCCAAGTCAAGCACAAGTCATGACTTCAGACCCAATGTTGAAGTCGGGACTTTCTTCAGTCACGAAGGGCGAACATCATCATGGGGTAGTTTCAGTCTGGGATGAACAGGGCAGATGAACTAGGTCATGTTTGGAGCTACTCTTGAAAACAGCTCATTCTTGTCGTTTTGTGTCTTGTTTTGTCATTTTGTGTCTATTTTTTGCTGTTTTGTGTTCTGTTTTTGTCATTTTTTGTCTCATTTTCTGCCTTGTTTCAGCACTTAAATTAAACTTTTATCAGCAAGTTTTGTTGTTTTCATTATATTTGTCCAACCAAATGGACGTTTAGTGGTACTAAGCATTAAAATGAACAATAAACTGAATAAAACCAGGGCGGTCTAATCATTTTTTCCATGACTGCATGAACAAATGTTGGAAACCCACGGCAGCATCCTGACAGGTTAATTAGCAGGTTTTAAATGGAAATAGCTGCTGCTGGAGCCCAGAACGCTGAAGTAAACAATGATTTTATGTGCAGATTGAGTGCAGGAAGGCAGCAACATGAGCTGCAGAGATAATGGATCAGAAGTCTCTGAAACCATCAGCTTAATGGACTGGAACTGAAAACAGGCCACAGTTAAAAGCTAATGTCCAGGAGTCAACAATAAAGGTTTAACCCCACTGCATTAAAGCACTGCATCCCGGAAACTCCTCCATACATCCACGAGATAAAATAAAACAATGACTCACACTTTATGCATCTTTTTCTACAGAAACTGTAAAAGAACATTTAAATCCTACACGGAGTGGAGAGGCAACCGTTTCAAACCTCATATTCCTAAAACACCTTAAACTATTTAGACCTTTATTATGTACGGCAATGATTGATTATTGATAGATTGATTACTGCCAATAATAATGTGACAGATTGAAAATAAATCAACCGATAAAGAAGAACAAGGCCGTACATGTGGACAAATGTAGATCAGCTGTAGTTCCTGGTTGTTCCACCAGGTGGAGCCTCTTCCTGTTTAATGCTGTAGAGACCAGAGGAGGCGTCACTCAGACTGCAGGTCAACGCAGTAAACATGTTGCATTCACATGGGGTTGTTTTAGGTGCAAAAATAACTTATGTTTACATAGAGATCAGGAAAAGAAGATTTCCTGATCAACAGAAATGACCCAAAAAATGTCCACAATTACTTTAAATTTGTCCGAAATGACCTGAGTTTTGTACAGAAAGACTTAAAAATTAAACAGACCCAAGAATTGTCCAGAATGACTGAAAGTGTCCAAAAATGAAACGGAATGACAGAAATGTCCACAATTACTTCATTTATTTCCAGAATGACCTGAAACTTGTGCAGAACGACTCAAAAATTGTCGAAAATGACAGAAATCCCCGAATCATTTTCCCAGGATGACTTGAAATGCATCCAGAGAGACTCAAAATTTGTCCAAAATGACCAAAAAAAGTCCAAAATTACCACAAATATGAAAATCATAGACATTTCTGTCATTCAGGACATTTTCTTTGTCATTTTGGACATTTTTTTTAAGTTTCCGTGGACAAAATTCAGGCCATTTTTAACAAATTTAAAGTAATTGTACACTTTTTTTGTCATTTTGGACAGGTTTCCAGTCATTCGGGGCAAATTTGAGGTCATTTTGGACTTTTCTTTTGCCATTTTGGGCAAATATTTTGAGTCTCTGGACACATCTCAAATCATCCTGGGAAAATAATTCAGTAATTTTTGCCATTTTGGACATTTTTTCTGTCATTTTTGGGTTATTTTTAAGTCCTTCTGCACAAAATTCAGGTCATTTTGGAAAATATCTTTTTCCATTCTCTCCTCTAACATCAGACCTGGACGGATCGGGACGGAGACACGTCCTCCTCGTCTTCCTGTCCACCATAAATCCTGCTGGAGTCGAGGACGCCACTGTGATTAATGCAGGGATTGTGAGTCTGTTTGTGTATTGAGGCTTCAGGAACAGAGTGAATAGATGGTCGCATGAAGAATAAAGGTTCCGCCGGGTTGGTTATGAATCCTTCACAATGCTTTATGGTGGTTTGTTCTTCCGACACGTCGTCATCGTTTTTGAAACCCATCGGCTCAAAAGTGTTCTTCCTGTTTACCAGCCGTCGCCTTGGAGCTGCTGCAGCCCAACACTAAAAGCCAATGAGACACAAAACGACAAAAACAAGGCGTTTTGTGCTACATTCATTAACTTTTAACCTTCATTATGGCTCCCAAGTGTAAGTCAGACTCTTCTGATGGCAGTACTTCGACAAAAACAAGACACAAAATGACAAAAACAAGACACAAAACGACAAAAACGAGACACAAAAGGACAAAAACGACATAAAATGACAAAAATGAGACAAAATGACAAAAACAAGACACACAGCGACAAAAATGAGATAAAATGACAAAAATGAGTTTTTGTAATTTTATGTCTCGTTTTTGTCACTTTAGGTAAATGTGGAACAACAATATCAGTCCGTTACAATATTCTGTTATCTTCTAGTAAAATGATTCATACATGCATGAAAGTCGTTGGTATTCATGACTTTATGAAGAACTGATGTTTTCTGATGTGTACGACCTTCTTCTTTGGTCTTATTGGTTGTTTTATTTTAAATCAGTTTTATTTCTAACCACAGTTAATCGATTACTTGATTGTCATTCACATCTTTAGATGGTCCAGTAGTGTTATACTTTTATTTTGCCGTTTATCAAATCATAAATAAACCAGACTTTTATTTTTCAGTTTAGTTTTTAGAGTTTTATTTTTCTGTCTCTACATCGCTGGATGTTGTTTTTGGATCTTTTAGTGTCATTTTTCCATCTTCTAGTTTGATTTTTACATCTTTTAGAGTCTTTTTTGTCTTTTAGTGGCGTTCATGCATCTGTTAGTGTCATTTTGGGTCTTTTGGGATAATTTTTGCATCTTTTAGTGTCATTTTTCATTCTTTTATTGTAATTTTTGGATCTTGTAGTGCCATTTTTATATCTTTTAGTCCTTTTGCTTTTTAGTGTTGTTCATGCATCCCTTAGTCTAATTTTGAGATCTTTTGGTGTAATTTTTGAATTTTTGGGGGTTATTTTTGGATCTTTTGGGGTTATTTTGGATCTTTTAGGGTAATTTGGTGATTTTTGGGGGTTATTTTTGGATGTTGTTTTTGGATCTTTTAGTGAATTTACTATCTTTTAGTGTAATTTTTGGATTTTTTGGGGTTGTTTTTGGATCTTTTAGAGTTTTATTTTTCTGTCTCTACATCCCTGGATGCTGTCTGGTCCGTCTGACAGCTCTAGTTCTGGGTCTCTGCTGGAGTTTTTATTTGAATGAAGGGGTTTTGACCTCAGTCTGATGACAGAATTCTGTCACTTTAAGTGATGATGAAGCAGCAGCACTACGTATCCAGGTACAGATGGAAATATTCGAGGTCAGTTCGTCTCCGTTCAGACAGAAAACGTAAACATGGAGTCCTTGAAGACAACATGACCTCCATTTCTCAGGGTCAAGATCATGTATATAAAAAAATCTCATTTTATCCTGAATGTGTTGCTGCTCTGCTCAGGTAGAAGATTCAGCAGAGAACAATCAGTAACATCTGAAGCATTAAAGTTCCTCTAAATAAGCAGAGGTCTGACGTTTATGGATAAAACAGCGTCTCCAGGAGAAATGCTGCAGATTTAAGAGAAGCTTCAGAGTTTCAGACATTATTTTGATGAGCTGTTGTGACATAATAATGTTAATTTAATGCTGTTTACTTTTATTTTCCTGTTCCTTCATTTCTCTGTTTCTGCTGACAGACTCTTTAGATATATTTAGTTTCACAGTAAGAACTAAAACTCATTTTTTGGACTAATTATGGACATTATTGAATATTATTTGAATAATTTGGGGTCATTTTGAACACATTTCAAGTCTTACAGGACAATTTGGAGACATTTTAGGACCTGGAACTGGAACCTTGTCTGGTCCAACTTTAACCCATCAGATTCTACTGATGTTAGAGCCTCAACAGTTGGAGAAATGTGGACCAAAGACTGGATTTTAGTAGAAATATGGATCCATCCATAGATAAACACTTACAGGAACTTTATGGAGACACTAGAACAGCCTGGATTGAATGTTTTAAACTCTTCCATTTTCAAGGACCAATGTATTATATGTTCTTAATTTGCACCACTTTAAGTCATTTCTGGACAGGTTTTATAGAGTTATTGGGGGATCATTTTCTGTCATTTTGGATAACTTTAAGTCAATTTTAGATACGTTTTGGTCATTTTTAAATCATTTTGGACAATTCTGAGACATTTTGGACAAAATTTAAGTCATTTTGGGCAAACTTTATGTAATTTTTGAACGATTTTGGGTGACTGAACAAATTTTTCGATATTTTTGAGTCATTTTTCAGAATTTTAAACATGTCAACTCATTTCAGAAAATTATGAGACATTTTTGGGCAATTCTGAGAAATTTTAAAGAGATTCAGGTCAAAATATCTAACTGGAACCTTGTCTGGTCAAACTTTAGCACATCAGATTCTACTGATGTTAGAGCCTCAAAAGTTGGAGAATTCCTTTGTACAGTTGCAAGTCATTAAAAACATCTTTATTGGGGCGCCCGTATAGCTCAACGCATTGAGCAGGTGACCCATGTACAGGGGCTGGTCCCCGACGCAACTGGCCCGGGTTCGATTCTCGCTCACGGCCCTTTGCTGCATGTCTTCCCCCGACTCTTCTCCTGTTTCCTGTCTCTCTCACACTGCACCTATCCAATAAAGCCGATAAAAGGCCAAAAAAATAACTTTAAAAAAAAACAAAACATCTTTATTTTATTTTTTATTTTATTATTTTATTATCCCTTATTAATCCCACGAGGGGATTCTGGACTAATTTTATGCCATTTTGGGTAAGTTTCAAGTAATTTTGGACAAGATTTAAGTCATCTAATGTAATGTGTTATTACATTATTACATTACATGCAGAGATTCATTGACATCTTAAATGCAAGAACACCAGATTCTCAAAATGAAAATGAATTGAACATCTACTACCTAAAGTTTTGATCAGTGTTTTACTAAAACAGAACGACAGCAGCCTTTAGTTTATGTAAAACCCTGTTATGATGTGGAGTATTCCTGTCCCTTCATCTGTCTCCTGGTTCATTAATTAGCAGCGTTTTAATTACAGCAGCAGCAGCAGCAGCAGCAGCAGCAGCAGCAGCAGCAGCTCATGATCCCAGGTGCTCCACTTCAGCCCTCAGATGAGCCTCTTTAATCACAGGGTGGAGATTTACTCCCAGCGAGCAGCCATAAAACCAGCCACCTTCGGCTTCTACTTTGTCTGATCTGATGGATTCCAGGATGGAAAAGTCAATATGTTCCCCATCAGACGGTGAAGTACCTGCCGCTCTGCTGCCGATGGATGCTGGTGGAGTCTGGAGCTGCTTCAGAGCCTCATAGCTGGAAACAGATGGCAGAGAATTACACTGGAGCTGTTTTTATTCTGATTCTATTAGCAGCTCTGAAAGGAAAATGTTCTTTAATAGTGGAGACAAACAGGAAGGACACAAAGGAGGAGAGCTGATTGAAAATAGATTAACTGATGAGGCAGAAGAAGAAGGTCACGCATGTCAGAAAATGTACATTACAGGAAGTCCTCGGTTTATGACGTCCTTGACTTACAGCGTTTCATTGTTACATCAGAACTGGTTACTGGAACTAGTTGATGGGTGGAGTGGATGAATACGTCGTCACAAGGTGCTATCAGACAGCTTTGTTTCCATTCTCTGGTTGTACTCCACCTTGGATTGTGCTACATTCACTAACTTTCTGTCCTTCATTATGGCTCCCAGCGTAAGTCAGACTCTTCTGATGCTTGGAAGAAAAGGAAAGCCGTCTCCATGGAAGTGAAATTAGACAGAATAAAACGCTGGGAACAGGAAGAAACACCAACCAACATGGGTTAAGTTGTAAAAACTGGTCAACATATTGTAGTGACCCTCTGTGATGAATGAGTGAGACTTTATCTGGTTCTCTGCTGGTTTATTGAACCTTCACACAGGCTACTGTGGACCGTAGCCAACGCCAGAATAACTAGAAAAACCCCATAACTTAGCTCCAGAATTAGCCGCCGTTCCCAGCTCTCTCTCGCTCTGGAAGAACTCATCGATATCGTGATGCATGGAATGACTTTGTTTACATTTTCACCAGAGTTCCGGCTTACAGTGAAAATCGACTTACGTTGATCTATAGGAACGGAACTCTGACGTAAGTCAAGGACCTCCTGTAATGAACAATGTGTCAACGTGATGATGATCTAACTAATCTAACCACTTTACCAACTAGAGATGTTAATGAACTACAGGTAATCAATTAAGTGCAGATAATAGTTTAACCAATTAAAAATATATTAACCAATGAGACCAAAGGAGAAGGTGCTGATGTCAGTAAATGAAGATCAGCTGTAGTTCCTGGTTGTTCCACCAGGTGGAGACAAGGATCTTATTTTTATATATAAATTTAGATTTGAATTGAACCCTTTGTGGGATTTTTTTGTGTTTTTGTGCAAATTTTGTCTTAATTTTTCATCTTTTTATGAGGATTCTGTGCATTTGTGGGGTTTTTTGTGCTCATTTTGTGTTGTATATTTGTGTTTTTATGGTGATTTGAAACTCTGTATTTTTTTTTTTAACTGTTTTTGGGCTCATTTTGTGTTGATTTTTCTTGTTTTTATGGTGATTTCATGTATTTGTGGTGTTTAAGGGGTTTTGTGCTCATTTTGGTTTGTTTTTTGTGTTTTTATGGTGATTTTGTGTCTTTGTGGCAATTTGTGCCTTTTTGTGTTCATTTTGCATCATTCTGTGGTGATTTTTTTCATCTCTTCATGGTGATTTTAGTCTCATTTTTTGGTTCGCTGTAGGTTTTTTTACAGTAATTTTGTGTCTGTGGTGATTTGTGCATTTTTGTAATCGTTTTCAGTCTTTTTGTGCTCATTTTGCATCATTCTGTGGTGATTTGTCATCTTTTCATGGTGATTTCAGTCCGTCTGAATCTCTTTCTGGTGTTTTTGTCGACATTCTTTGGTTCTCTGTTGGTTTTTTATAGTGATATTTTGTGTCTTTTGGTCCTTTTGTGTCTCTTTTCTGCTATTTCACACACGTTTATCTTCATTTTGCTAAATACTTCCACAATGACTTCAGTCCTCAGGTTGGTTTTCTTCTCCTTCATATTCCTGCTCTGATTGATTGTGTTCGTCGTCGTGGTGACGTCTACTTTCACTTTCACTTTGTGAGAAGACGGGGACTTGGATTCTCCCTTTTCCGCTTTGGCAGCACCAATTTTCCTCTCCGATGAGATGATGGGGAAGTAATTGCACATTTTCTGGTGTCTGGGTGGAACGTGACGCTCGGCTGAAGGAGGCAGGAAGTCTGATTGCCTTCAGTCTCTTCAAACAAGGAAAGTTCCTGATCAGAAAAACTTCATTTCTGCAGTATTGAAGGGAAATTCTAATAAGAGGGTGTAAATCTGAGTTCTTCCACTGCTTCTCCCTGCCTCCTCTACAGTCATCACTCCTTTATTTTCTAGTTTTTACTATCCAGAGAAGCAGCAGGAAGATTTCTCAATATGAGATTTGACTCATAAATGTTGTATTTCTGCCAGAAAAACAACCCCTGGAGCGTTAAATCCTCTCCTTTCTGTGTCAGTTTTAGTTTATAATTCCATTTTCAGCAGCTTTAAGAGGCTCAATGAATTCTAGATCAACATAAACAGGTTAAATCAACCTCTGGAGTGTTTGGGAGCAGAGCAGCTCCTGTTCACAGGATTTATCCAGCGAAATTGCTGGATTTTGGTTGAGTTTGGTTGGTTTTTATGTGAATATTCTTAAAGAAAATATCAGAAGTTTTACTGATATATATGGAATCACTTTATGTATTTTTAGGATTTTTTTGGAAGATTTTTACTCATTTTTTGAAATTATTTACAAGAATTTTCTTGTAAATAATTTGGAGGATTTAAAAAAAAAAACTTTTAAGGGAAACTTTTAAGAAATTATTGGAATTTTCTTCCTGAAGGTTTTGCAAATTTTCAGAAATTTGGGGAATTTTTTTTGCTGAATTTTTGGATGTTTTTCAGACAAGGAAACAATATTTTTTGGTGTCCGTAAATGAAGACAACAGGAGGGTTAATGTGTCAGATTACATTTTTATGTGCTGATTTAGAAATATCCTTTAATAATCCTTTACAGGAAACTACAGCACCACAGAACAGACGTAGGACCACACATTTCCTCACCTAGCTTCTATACTAAAGCAGTTAAATAAAAAACAATGAATAAATACTAAACTATAAAAGCTCTCAGAGAGCTCAGTCCTCCTCCAAGGCTGCTCATTCCCCCGTATGTCAGAAATGCAACATTTGTTTATTAGTTATTGATGATCAGAAATCATTTAATATAGATGTACCCACAAACTAAATGAGCACAGGTGTGTGTTATACATGTGTACGTTATGTACGGACACCGAATCACGTGACCTAAATATGTGTAAATTACTCTTATAAAGGTCTGTTGATCAGTTCATCACTTTTTGCAAGCCTTTGTTTTGCTAGTGTTAAAATAATAGTTTCCTCCATGCTTTTATTTTGAAGGTGTATTTTTTTTTTTTTAATGTTAGGGCCTTTTATTTTGGGCATCATTGCAGCGGCACAGGAAGTGTTTATCTAAGAAGAGGTTTCTTGACATGACGAAGACGCTGCTGAAAAGTCCGAAAATTCACGTAAAGATGGAAGTAAAACGGTTCAACTCAGAAACATCCCATAATTTACCCAGTTGTTCCTTGGATCGCTTCTGACGGATAAGTCCTGACAAGTCCTCAGGGGTGGATTTGTAGTAGGATCACAATCAGCTGACGTAGTGTTCACTTGTTTTCATGGTTACAGTGACGCCAATATCTGGCAGTGATACAGAAATCTTTAACAAATCCGTGGATCCAGACTATAAGCTGCATCACTGCTAAAATCTAATGACAAAATGATATAAAACAACCAACATGTGATGCTAAATGAGCTCATAAAGACATAAAATGACCAAAGTACGGCCCAAAACAACCACAAAATAATGAAAAACAACCAAACTGAATATATAATAATATAGCTGTGAATATATAACATACTATCTGTGAATATATAACATACTATCTGTGAATATATAACATACTATCTGTGAATATATAACATACTATCTGTGAATATATAATCTAATATCTGTGAATATATAATCTAATATTTGTGAATATATAATAATATATCTGACCGTCCTCTGCTGTTTTTCTGAGGACTTTAGAGAATAACGGCTGCAGATGTGCCGCTTTTTATTAACATTCAGGCCGAGCAGCAGATTAATTAGTGAGTTGCTCATTGTCATTGTCCTGATGTAAACTCTCTCCTCTGGTCCAGGAGTTCCTGAGGAGTAAAAGCAGAGTTTAGAAGAAGACAGATGGAGGTTTATGCTGGACGGTCAAGGTTCTCTGAGGTTCCACCTCTGAGGTTCTTCATTGGAGACTCCAGGTTCCTGATCTGGATACGATGTGTGACCTGTTTGGTAGAAAATAACTTTGAGAGGAAATGTGTTTTCATGGCGACGTGAAAAGAAATTAGCTTTAGTCGACTAGAGTCAATGACATGAGGAATCCCTCAACGAGTTATTTTAGGGACGCACAAACAAGTTTCTGAACCAATAGTTGGTCAATCTGTAATCAATAAACTGTCATCAGACTCTACCGTTGTGGTAACGCCGGTCTAGTAGGTTTAGTTCATGGAGATACAGAGGTCATTAAATTCCTGTAGCTAGCTAAACTCTCATGACCAACCGACCAACCTACCAACCTGCCAAGCAATCTACAGTGGGGATCGAAAGTTTGGGCACCCCAGGTATAAATTTGTAGTAATGTGCATAAAGAAGCCAAGGAAAGATGGAAAAATCTCCAAAAGGCATCAAATTACAGATAAGACATTCTTATAATATGTCAAAAAAAGTTAGATTTTATTTCCATCATTTACACTTTCAAGATAAAAGAAAACACAATAATGGCGTCTGCAAAAGTTTGGGCACCCTGCAGAGTTAATACCTTGTACTGCCCCCTTTGGCAAATATCACAGCTTGTAAACGCTTTTTGTAGGCAGCTAAGAGTCTTTCAGTTCTTGTTTGAGGTATCTTGGCCCATTCTTCCTTACAAAAGTCTTCCAGTTCTTTGAGATTTCTGGGCTGTCTGTCACACACTGCTCTTTTAAGGTCTATCTATAGATTTTCAATGATGTTGAAGTCAGGAGATTGTGAAGGCCATGGCAAAACCTTCAGTTTACGCCTCTTGATGTAATCCACCGTGGATTTTGAGGCGTGTTTCAGATCATTGTCCATTTTTAGAAGCCATCCTGTCTTTAACTTCAGCTTTTTCACAGATGGCATCAAGTTAGCGTCCAAAATTTGCTGAAATTTTATTGAATCCATTTTTCTTTCTACTTGTGAAATGTTCCCTGTGCCACTGGCTGCAATACAACCCCAAAGCATGATTGATCCACCCCCATGCTTAACAGTTGGACAGAGGTTCTTTTCATTAAATTCTGTGCCCTTTCTTCTCCAAACGTACCTTTGCTCATTCTGGCCAAAAAGTTCTATTTTAACTTCATCAGTCCACAGAACTTGTTTCCAAAATGCATCAGGCTTGTCTATATGTTCATTTGCAAACTTCAAATGCTGATTTTTGTGGTGAGAATGTAGAAGAGGTTTTCTTCTGATGACTCTTCCATGAAGACCATATTTGTACAAGCATCTCTTTATAGTGGAATAGTGTACCACAACTCCAGTGTCTGCCAGATCTTTCTGGAGGGATCATGCAGTCAAACGTGGGTTTTGACTTGCTTTTCTCACAATCCTGCGAACTGTTCTGTCTGATATTTTTCTTGGTCTTCCAGATCTTGCTTTAACTTCCACTGTTTCTGATGACTGCCATTTCTTAATTACATTCTGAACAGAGGATATTAGCATCTGAAAACGCTTTGCTGTCTTCTTATAGACTTCTCCTGCTTTGTGAGCATCAACTATTTTCAGTTTCAGAGTTCTAGACAACTGCTTAGAAGAACCCATGGTGCTGATTGTTGGGGTAAGGTGGGCATTTAAAGCCTCTGAGACTGACATCACCTGGTCTTTCCAGACGATGATTGTGAACAATCCATGACACTGTCAGGTCTCAGCTTTCCAAAGGGGGTGGTGCATGCTATAAACTCTGCAGGGTGCCCAAACTTTTGCAGACGCCATGATTGTGTTTTCTGTTATTTTGAAAGTGTAAATGATGGAAATAAAATCTAACTTTTTTTGACATATTATAAGAATGTATCATCTGTAATTTGATGCCTTTTGGAGATTTTTCCATCTTCCAATTTGCTTCTTTATGCACATTAATACAAATTTATACCTGGGGTGCCCAAACTTTCGATCCCCACTGTATCTACCAACCTACTAACCAACCAACCAACCAACCAACCATGGTGTTTTTATGGTGATTTTGTGTATTTGTGGTTATTCTTTAGTGTTTTTGTGCTCATGTTGTGTTGTTTTTTTGTCTTTTTATGATGATGTTGTGGTGATTTGTGTCATTTTGTAATAATTTTTAGTCTTTTTGTAATGATTTTTAGGTCTTTTCATGGTGATTTTAGTCAGTTTCAGTCTGTTTCTGGTCATTTTGTCGCTCTGTCGACATCCTTTGGCTCTTTGTTGGTTTTTCATCGTCATTTTGTGTATCTTTGTGGTCATCTTGTGTCTTGTTTCCACTATTTCGCATGTTTATCTTCATTTTGCGTCTCTTTCAGTCCGCTTTAAAGTGTTATCTTGTGTGTCTAAGAGAAATTTTTTATTTTATGTTCTGTGCATTCAGTTGATGTCTTTCACACCTTCTGACTCCAGATCAGGACTTTCAGACGTGGTGATAATCAGATAATCAGTGTTTCTGAAACCGATACCAACCTCCCCGGCTGATGAAAGAGACATGAGATGGAATCCCTTGTGGGTTTTTCTGGAGGCTTTTTGTTGCTGATGGATTTCAGGGAGGGAGCATGTGTCGCTGTGTCTAATTAAAATGACATCCAGTAAAAGGAGGTGTTGAATCATTGTGTTCCTCTCGGAGGAATTAAGCCGTTCTCCGACACTCCGCTGCTTCGCTACATCTTCCTCTGGGCTTTGACAGCTGAATGGAAGAACGAGATTAACATTTCCCAACAATAAATCTTGAAATTGTCCTTTTTCTTGTCGTACATTTGTTTGTATGTTCGTCTGCAGCAGCTAATTTTTTGGTTTCCACAAAGGATTCTCTCAATCAGAGGAGGAATTATTCCATCTGCCAACGATAGTGAAGGAAGTCCAGGTAGATAGGAACCTACAGGGTGGCATAATCAGTTGGAGAACAAAGGAAAAGCAGAAAGTGTCTATAAATAGAGCAGAGATACGTCAGTGAGGCATGGAAATGAACTGTGGACCACAGAGAGAATCTACATCTTCTGCAGCAGAGCTTTGAAACGGCAGCAATATGGAGCCTGGAAGCTTCTAAACACTGAAATAAATCGGATGCAGCAGCAGGAATCCAACGGTTCTCCTGGTGGAAAACAGCTTCTGAGGCGACGTCCTGAAGGTCTTTGAGAAGCTCTGTCAGGAAACACTTTGATGTCAGTCACTCACTCGGACTCTCTGACTTTCTAACCCTGATTCTTTGACTGTAACTCTATGACTCTTTGACTCTGACTCTGACTCAGACGTCGGAGATTCACTCTGATGGAAGAACATCTGAGGAGTCGGACCACTGGGAGGTTTTAGAGATAAAAGACCTTCATGATGAGAAAAGACCTGAGGAATGGAGCTGTAGAACAAATCCTCAAACCAAAACCACCAGATGCATCCGAGTCCTCCGACTCCTGCAGAACCGCTGGAAATGACCGTTTAACTGAAGGACATCGACTCAAGAGTGGTCTGATCCACTTCCTGTGGTTTTGGAATTTCATTCTGAAATCATTTGGGTCAATTTTTGAGTGATTTTGGGAAGATTTTTGTCATTTATGACAACTTTTGTGTAATTCTGGACAAAATTTCAGCAGCTTTGGATAATTTTCAAGTCATTTTAGAATCATTTAGAGCAATTTTGGATGATTTTTAAAGCATCTTGGATGAGTTTAGTGTCATTCTGCAATTTTTCAGTCATTTTGGATCATTTTAATCATTTGAGAGAAATTCTGACTGATTTTGGATCATTTTCCAGTCATTTTAGATGATTTTCATGTCAGTGTGGACAAATTTTCATCGTTTCAGATAATTTCTGGAAAATTTTCTGTAATTCTGGATCATTTTTGAAGCATCTTGAACAATAAGGGTTTGGAAGCCGAGTGGTCTGACCCACTTTCTGTAGTTTTGGAGAAAAAATGGTTTCAAAGTTTAGTATTTTCCAGAATGTTCTAACATTCCACTGGAACGCTGTATTTGGTTGTGGGTTAGACCACTCTGACACTAAAATCTAGACCAGAGAATACCACAGGAATGATATAAAACTCAGTTTAGTTTTAGGGTTCAACCATTTTTCTTCTAACCCGATCATTTTTGACTTGTTTCCACTTGTTCTTCACTGAATTATTTCCATTTTCAACTAATTTGTTCTTTCTGTTGCTCTTCTATGGTTCCCAGAGGATGAATCCTACAGACTTTAGAGACTTTCCACCAGCAAACTCTGAAGTAAATAAAAGTCAGTTATTCAGTGAAATATTAGAACTTCAGCTGATTGAATTGTTGCAAACTTCTGTGGAAGTTTATTCATGGACCCCAGATGATGAATCCTTGAGACTTTGGTGACACCATAACTTTTCTCTAGCGGTACCAGAAGATTTAAAAAAATAAATAAATAAATAAATAAATAAATTAATAAATAAATAAATAAATAAATATATCTATCTATATATCTATCTATCTCTCTCTCTCTCTCTCTCTCTCTCTCTCTCTCTCTCTCTATATATATATATATATATATATATATATATATATATATATAGATAGATAGATAGATAGATAGATAGATAGATATACTCCAGCTCCCCCCGTAACACTTGATGCTCAAAATTCTGCAGACATTCATGGTTCCCAGAGGATGAATCCTACAGAGGAAAGAATATTGAGTAAAATATTATTATACTTTGCTAAGAGCTACTAAACTTGACTTGATATGAAGAAACAACTAAACTTTGATGAATAAACCGAAACTAAAGCGCGTTTCTGTGCTGCTGTTTGTAAAATGTTTGGTTTCAGCTCCGAGCCTCCGTTTCATTGGAGCTCTGACTGATGGCAGGACTTCCATCTGGCAGCGACTCAGCATTTAAAACCAGCTTCCTCCCTGGGGTCCAGTTCTAGAAAAGGCTGGAGCTCCAACAGAAGTCCAGCTGTCATCAATTCTGATAAAACGCCTCCAGAAATCGCTTCAATTTATTGAACGCCACTTCAGTCTCGGCTCCAAACTGTAGAAAAATCCAGCGATTATTCTGGAGCCGGATTCATCTTTCAGGAAGTTAATCAGTCAAATGGGAGCCGGAGGGTTTAGTTTGATGTATTTAACGTCCAGCAGGAACCATTTAGGAGATTAATGGGAGGACTGGGAGACAAAGAACAGATGAATTATTAACTGGAATCTCCTGAATGACATCGTAGAGCCGGTCAGCTGATCGGATAATGGTGGTTAAAAGCTTCTGTTTCTGCTCCGACGGGCATTTAGGGAAGAAAAGTAAAAGGTTGAACTACAGCAGCAAATAAATCAACAAAAATGAGGATAATCTGCCAACAACAGTTTAAAAAATGGTGACAATGACGGCAAATATCTGTTAAATAATCAGATTTCTGGCAGATTCAAATACAGTGAAACACTGTAAAAGAACTCATTTCTATCTGATGTGGAGTTTAATTAGAGATAAAAAATATACAGTCAACATGTCAAATAATACTTTTCTGTACTATAAAACATAGAAAAATCTGTAAAATAGGTTAAAATACTGTTTTTCATTTTTCAATCCTTCATTTTTCAGAGTGAATTTAGAGAAAACGACTGAAAGTAATGCAAAACCTCAACTGAAAATGTCAAAAACGGGGAAAAAAAATTAAAACAGCAAAGAACAGTGACGAAAAAATGACTGAAAACAACAAATAGCCATGAATGAAAACAAAAGCAAACACAAAATTAAAAAAAACGACAATAAAAGTAAAACTGAAAATGACAGAAAACTGAAAATGAACAGATTTTACAACAACAGATAAGTGACTGAAAACATCAGTTACCATGGTAACCTAGCAAGTTAAAAGAGAGCCAACGAAGTAAAGATTAAAAAGAGTAAAAATATGTGGAAATATGACAGCAAATAGAAAAAAAACAGCAACTGATAATGACTGAAGATGAAATCCAACAGCAAATGAAAAATGACAGAACAGAAAACAACAGAGAACAACAAATGAAAGGTAAAGCAAACACTGATGAAAACAACAGAAAATAAAACCAAAAATGATTAAAAAAAATCAAGAAACAAAAACCTGAAGCGAGCAGTGATTAAAAACAATGAAGAAGAGCGACTGAACGCTTTGGTTACCATGGTAACATTAGCATTAGCTCCAGGAAGCTAACTAACCAGAACTACCCAGTAAGATTTCATCATTTATCCATCTTTAAGACTAGAATAAACTCAGTAAATCCTAAATAAAGCCTCCCTCAGGTGTTCTAGATCCAACATGAAGCATTTCTAATCAGGTTCCTGTTGTCAGAGAACGTTGCTTTGAATTAGCATCCAGGACAACAACGTCATTAACCTCCAACACGGCAGAGCTACAGTCGCCTTCGGTCAGATCCACTGACTTCCTGTTGGCAGCAGCTTTCGCCCTGAGCATTGACTCCGAGCCAAAGCAAACGATAGCGTTGCTGCTTCATTTATTAACAGAGAGTTTATTTATTATTAACAACAACAGATGCTGAGGTGAGCTGATGAATCCAGAACTAGTTTTAAAAAATCAAGCCTGTACCATTTGAAACAACTGGAAACAGCGTCTAAAAACAACCCAAAACAGCATCTAAAAAAAATCAAAAACAGCATCTAAAAACAACCCAAAACAGCGTCTAAAAACGACCCAAAACAGCATCTAAAAACAATCAAAAACAGCGTCTAAAAACAACCAAAAACAGCATCTAAAAACAACCAAAAACAGCATCTGAAAACAACCAAAAACAGTGTCTAAAAACAACCAAAAACAGCATCTAAAAACAACCCAAAACAACATCTAAAAACAACCAAAAACAGCATCTAAAAACAACCAAAAACAGCATCAAAAAACAACCAAAAACAGCATCTAAAAACAACCAAAAACAGCATCAAAAAACAACCAAAAACAGCGTCTAAAAACGACCCAAAACAGCATCTAAAAACAATCAAAAACAGCGTCTAAAAACAACCAAAAACAGCATCTAAAAACAACCCAAAACAACATCTAAAAACAACCAAAAACAGCGTCTAAAAATAACCCAAAGCAGCATCTAAAAACAACCCAAAACAGCATCTAAAAACAACCGGAAACAGCATCTAAAAACAACCAAAAACAGCATCTGAAAACAACCAAAAACAGCATCTAAAAACAACCCAAAACAACATCTAAAAACAACCAAAAACAGCATCTAAAAACAACCAAAAACAGCATCTAAAAACAACCGGAAACAGCATCTAAAAACAACCAAAAACAGCATCTGAAAACAACCAAAAACAGCATCTAAAAACAACCCAAAACAACATCTAAAAACAATCAAAAACAGCGTCTAAAAACAACCAAAAACAGCATCTAAAAACAACCCAAAACAGCATCTAAAAACAATCAAAAACAGCGTCTAAAAACAACCAAAAACAGCATCTAAAAACAACCCAAAACAACATCTAAAAACAACCAAAAACAGCGTCTAAAAATAACCCAAAGCAGCATCTAAAAACAACCAAAAACAGCATCTAAAAACAACCGGAAACAGCATCTAAAAACAACCAAAAACAGCATCTGAAAACAACCAAAAACAGCATCTAAAAACAACCCAAAACAACATCTAAAAACAACCAAAAACAGCATCTAAAAACAACCAAAAACAGCATCTAAAAACAACCGGAAACAGCATCTAAAAACAACCAAAAACAGCATCTGAAAACAACCAAAAACAGCATCTAAAAACAACCCAAAACAACATCTAAAAACAACCAAAAACAGCATCTAAAAACAACCAAAAACAGCATCTAAAAACAACCAAAAACAGCATCAAAAAACAACCAAAAACAGCATCTGAAAACAACCAAAAACAGCATCAAAAAACAACCAAAAACAGCATCTAAAAACAACCAAAAACAGCATCCAAAAACAACCAAAAACAACATCTGAAAACAACCAAAAACAGCATCAAAAAACAACCAAAAACAGCATCTGAAAACAACCAAAAACAGCGTCTAAAAACAACCGGAAACAGCATCTAAAAACAACCAAAAACAGCATCTAAAAACAACCCAAAACAACATCTAAAAACAACCAAAAACAGCATCTAAAAACAACCAAAAACAACATCTGAAAACAACCAAAAACAGCATCAAAAAACAACCAAAAACAGCATCTGAAAACAACCAAAAACAGCGTCTAAAAACAACCGGAAACAGCATCTAAAAACAACCAAAAACAGCATCTGAAAACAACCAAAAACAGCGTCTAAAAATAACCCAAAGCAGCATCTAAAAACAACCAAAAACAGCATCTGAAAACAACCAAAAACAGCATCTGAAAACAACCGGAAACAGCATCTAAAAACAACCAAAAACAGCATCAAAAAACAACCAAAAACAGCGTCTAAAAACAACCAAAAACAGCGTCTAAAAACAACCGGAAACAGCATCTGAAAACAACCAAAAACAGCATCTGAAAACAACCGGAAACAGCATCTAAAAACAACCAAAAACAGCATCTAAAAACAACCAAAAATAGCATCTAAAAACAACCAAAAACAATGTTTAAAAACAATAGAAAAAACAGAAAAAACCAACAGAAAACAGTGTTGAACAACAATCGAAAACGTCTAAAAACAACCAAAAACCGAGTCCAAAAATACCCCAAAATGGCATCTACAAACAACAGACAACAGCATCTAAAAGCAACCAAAAACAAAGTCTAAAAACAGCCAAAAACAGTGTCTTAAAACAACTGAAAACAACATCTAAAAACAACTGAAAACAGCGTCGAACAACAATCGAAAACATCTAAAAACAACAGAAAAGTGGGACTGACAGCTGTAACCCAACGCATTATTTGGTCCCTAATAGCAACAAACAGCAACTGAACATGACAGAAACATGAATTTTGTGTCTCTTTGTGTTTTTCGTGTCTTTTTGTGGTTATTTTGTGTCTCTGTGTGGTTATGTTGTGTCTCTTTGTGGTTGTTTGTGTCTCTTTGTGGTTGTTTTGTGTCTCTCTGTGGTTGTTTTGTGTCTCTCTCTGTGGTTGTTTTGTGTCTCTTTGTGGTTGTGTCTCTTTGTGGTTGTGTTGTGTCTCTTTGTGTCTCTTTGTGTCTCTCTGTGGTTGTGTTGCGTGTCTTTGTGGTTGTGTTGCATCTTTGTGGTTGTGTTGTCTCCTATAGTGTGTGGGTCAGTATTTATCTCTCATGATGATCTCCCTGAGGTGAAGCAGCTCCAGTTAATGTGAAGAATCTGCTGTCCCAGTTTAGTCTGAACTAAATATGCAGGATTCGTCCTCCATGTCACAGTTTATCACTCAGGGTGTTAAACATTTAAAATCAGGGCCACATCTGCACTAACCCACCGGTCACCAGAGATCCACCTGTGAGCTGCAGAAACATCTCCAGGCTTCTGCTTTAACACACCGTCTCATTTAACTCATGTTTCCTCAGAGGGAGGATCTGCAGGGCTCAGAGTCTGTCTGGTCAACCAGCAGATCTTCAAGGACACTGAATCTGCAGGAACGTTGGGTTTTAACTTTAAACATCAGAGATTTTAAGATAAAACTTTATTGATCTCCAAGAAATTCCTGGTGCTCAGAAAACAGAAACAGAAATAAAATGAGAAATAGTGAAGCGTCCAGTCAGGTTGATTGTTGTTCTCCAGACACACGGTGAAGAAGTTCATATTTTTATTCTGATTAGTTTCATTGCTTTTCATCACAAAAATATAAGAAATGATGGACACCAAACACTGAACATCATCACAAACACACCATTCTCACTGTCAAGCATGGTGGTGGCAGCATCATGGTGTGAAGCACGGTGGTGGCAGCATCATGATGTGAAGCACGGTGGTGGCAGCATCATGATGTGAAGCACGGTGGTGGCAGCATCATGATGTGAAGCACGGTGGTGGCAGCATCATGATGTGAAGCACGGTGGTGGCAGCATCATGGTGTGAAGCACGGTGGAGGCAGCATCATGATATGAAGCATGGTGGTGGCAGCATCATGATGTGAAGCACGGTGGTGGCAGCATCATGGTGTGAAGCACGGTGGTGGCAGCATCATGGTGTGAAGCACGGTGGAGGCAGCATCATGATATGAAGCATGGTGGTGGCAGCATCATGATGTGAAGCACGGTGGTGGCAGCATCATGATGTGAAGCACGGTGGTGGTAGCATCATGATGTGAAGCACGGTGGTGGCAGCATCATGGTGTGAAGCACGGTGGTGGCAGCATCATGGTGTGAAGCACGGTGGAGGCAGCATCATGATGTGAAGCACGGTGGAGGCAGCATCATGATATGAAGCATGGTGGTGGCAGCATCATGGTGTGAAGCACGGTGGAGGCAGCATCATGATATGAAGCATGGTGGTGGTAGCATCATGATGTGAAGCACGGTGGTGGCAGCATCATGATGTGAAGCATGGTGGTGGCATGATTTAAGATGGGATCTGAGAGTGGGTAAAATGGTTTTCCTGTCTGCCACTTTTAATTTGAAAGAGTTTAGGGGTTCACTGTGAAACATCAGAAACAATCTAATCACCAACATGATGAAGGAAACATTTTATTTTGTTGTTTTACATTTTATTTATTTTATTAAAATGTTGTTTTATGATAAATGAACTTCAACAGGAAGTAGATCATTTATCTACAGTCCCTAACATGAATAAACAAAACACCTAGATCCATCATTCATCCATCCATCCATCCATCCATCCATCTATAATCCATCCATCCATCTTCCATCCATCCATCCATCTATAATCCATCCATCCATCTTCCATCCATCCATCCATAATCCATCCATCCATTCATCCATTATCATCCATCCATCCATCCATTATCATCCATCCATCCATCCATTATCATCCATCCATAATCCATCCATCCATCCATAATCCATCCATCCATCCATCATCCATCCATCATCCATCCATCCATCCCTCCGTCTCCAGCTGTAGAGGGAGGCCGGCCCCCTCGTCCTCTGGTCCCGCCTCCTGTCCTTCCATTGGGCCGCTGGAGGCTCCGAGCTGCGGGGAGCAGCGCTGCGGCTGTTAGACTCTTAGCGGCGGAGCGCAGCGTGATCGTCAGGCAGCTCAGCGGGACTCGGCGGGCCCGTCAGCCGAATCTTCCCTCTGCATCCACCGGAGCACCGAACGATGCCAGGGCCGGCACCGGAGCGCGCGGCGGCGCACTGATCCGCGGTTCCGCGTCCTGCTCCTCGGCGCACCTGCGGCGGCGCGTCGGGGTCCGGTCCGGGCTTCCGTGGAGGGATGTGGCGATGCTGTGCACACGGAGAACTAAAACTTTGGTGTCCACCTGCGTGATCCTGAGCGGGATGACCAACATCGTGTGTCTCCTGTACGTCGGATGGATCACCAACTACGTGGCCAACACCGGGGGGAAAGTTACCGAGAGCGGCGGAGGCGGAGGAGGCGGCGGGGAGGACCGAAAGTTGGAGGAGGACGGGAAAGGAGAGACGCTGAGGATTATAGAGAGGCTGGAGCGGCTGGAGAGCGTCGTCAACGAGCACATTAAAGGTAGGAGGAGGAAGTCCAGCTGCAGTATTCACCGCTGATGCTCACAAACACATTTAGTCTCATTTCAACTCATTTATTAAGATAAGATAAGATAAGATAAAGTTCTTTATTTCTCCCCACTCCAGGGGAAATTTACATTGTTACAGCAGCTTTATTTACAATATATACAAGGGTGAAAAAAATTTTTAACAGAAAAAATAAAAATAAAGTTTAAAAGTGCAGAGATGTGCAGTGCAAGAATGTCAGTGCAAATTTTATGGTTTGGGATGATATGATATGAGTCCAGTTTATGTTAACATCAGCCAGTGATGCTGATGTTGTTCAGTCTTATAGCAGATGGAATGAAGGACCTGTGATAGCGTTCCTTCTTGCAGGGTGGATGTCTCAGTCTGCTGCTGAAGGAGCTGCTTAAAGACCCCTATTGAGCTAAAACTTCTAAAACTCTCCTTCCTGCTGCTGGAAAGCGACTTTTGCTGCTTTTCTGTTGGATATTCTTGTGATTTTTATGAGACAACAACAGTAAAAAGTGGAACCTTTTAATTGGCTCTGATCTGATCCACATCCAGGTAACAGGTGATGCTCATTAAACTGATGGAGAAACTCGAGGGGATTTGTTTGACCCTTTACTGCTCAGCATGACCCAAAAACAAGACAAAATATTACAAAAATGAGACACACGACACAAAAACCCCCCAAAAAGAGACAAAAATGCAATAAAAAAGTTACAAAGCAAAAAAAATGGACAAAAACGAGACAAAAATGACAAAAAAGGAACAAAAAATAGACAAAGAAGACACGCCACACAAGATAAACACAAAACAACAAAAAAGTGAAACAAAACAATGAATAAAGTAAAACACAAAATGACAAAAAAAGACACAAATGAGACAAAAAATTACAAAAAAGAAACAAAATGACAAAAATAAGACAAAAAACACCAATGAGACAAAAAGGAAACACAAAATGACAAAAGTCAGACTAAAAACAACATGACAAAATATTTCAAAAATGAGACAAACGACACGAAACAAAACAAAAAAGAGACAAAAAATTTGACAAAATTAACAAACCGACAAAAATGACAAAGAAGGCACAAAATGACAAAAAAAGTAGACAACACAAGCGAGACAAAAAAGGAAACGCAAAGCGACAAAAACAAGACAGAATATTGCAAAAATGAGACACAAAACGACAAATAAAGTGAAACACAAAATGACAAAAAATGAGACAAATAACAAACATCAGACAAAAAACCCCAAATCAGCAAAAACAAGACAAAATAATGAAACAAGAGACACAAATTGACAAAAATTGAGACAAACAACATGAAACGAAAAACAAGAAAGAGACAAAAAATTTGACAAAAAAGTTACAAACCGACAAAAAATGGACAAAAACAACAAAAAAATTACACAAATGAGACAAACGAGACAGAAAATGACAACAAAGGAAACACAACGACAAAAACGTGAGACAAACGACAGACATGGTGACTTTGGAGCCTGTTGGGCATTAAAGGGTTAAAGGAATTGAATTAAGTCGATGCTAATTAGATCCTGTTGGTGGGTCGATGACCTCTGATGAGGTTTTAAATTGAACTGAATCCAGAATTATTGGACCAAATTAAAGGAATTCCCTCCAGTGGAAACCAGTGAATCCAGTTTGGGAGACGTTGGAGTCGACATTAATCCAGCTGAAGCTAACTGCTAAAAGCTAAACTTAAAGTCAACTTAGTTCAACTTAAATTTCATTCTGGGATTCAAACTCCAGTTTGAGGTCAGATTGAAGGTGAGGAAGTTCCTCCTTCTTTAGAACTTTAACCTGAAGAGTCCAGAGATCCTCAGAGATCAGCTGGATCAGGATTATTGTAGACCAGGTTCCACATCTAGTCCAGTCTGGTTCTGCTGCATCAGATTAATGCTTTTATAAAAGATCTGTGATGTTTTAGAGTTTGATTAGTGGATTCTGATGAATTTCCTCCAGTTTTATCACCTGAATCAGTGGAAAGTTTCAACATCGTCACACTTTGTTCTGGATTTATTCGTCTGTGCTGCTCAACTTTGCACTTGTACAGTTATTTACCTTTAAATGTCCGAGTGTTGCCTTCTGTTGTTCTTTTTTCAGATTTTTAGAAATTTTTTTACAAAATCTTAATCGACTTTTAGTTTTTCACACTTTGTACTGTTGAGTTCACGTCTTCAGCTGCATTAAAATGGAAATAAAGCTCCCAGATCATCATTCTGCTGTAGAGGAAGAAGCGTCCACCTGTTGGAGGTTCTTTAAACCAATCACAGCTGTGGTGGGCAGAGCTTAGCCCAGGATGTAGAGGTGGTGCCCCGTAGACAGAAACCAAGGGATGGTTCTGGTGGAACTTTGGTGGAATTTCCTGTGAGAATGAAGCAGGTTCATCTTCCTGCAAGATCTAAAATCTCCAGTAAAACTTCCTGTTTGGAGGTTCTTGTTTGGAGGTTCTTGTTTGGAGGTTCTTGTTGTGGAGGTTCTTGTTGTGGAGGTTCTGGTTTGGAGGTTCTTGTTTGGAGGTTCTTGTTTGGACGTTCTGGTTTGGAGGTTCTTGTTTGGACGTTCTGGTTTGGAGGTTCTGGTTTGGACGTTCTGGTTTGGAGGTTCTTGTTTGAAGATTCTGGTTTGGAGGTTCTGGTTTGGAGGTTCTTGTTTGGAGGTTCTTGTTTGGACGTTCTGGTTTGGAGGTTCTTGTTTGGACGTTCTGGTTTGGAGGTTCTGGTTTGGACGTTCTGGTTTGGAGGTTCTTGTTTGAAGATTCTGGTTTGGAGGTTCTGGTTTGGAGGTTCTTGTTTGAAGGTTCTGGTTTGGAGGTTCTGGTTTGGATAGGGCTGGATCGATTAATTCGAGTTTGTACTTAATGTCGATTTGTTTTAATGAAAATCGATTTTCTCATCAACATCCACCACCAACACCTTCCCGCTGGGCTCCCGTAGTTCAGAGTGCTCCCCCTCCCCCCCACACTTGATACACAAACAACATGGCGGCAAGCGGTGCAGATCTAAAGGCTTGTGTCCACTAGATGCTATTTTCCCGCACGGCAACGCACCACATCTGAAAATCTCACGGACAGCGGGTGGTCACTAGCGAACCACAACATGGTCACATGACAGCTCTGAGCAACAGCAGGCCGCTACGTGGTCACGTGACCGAGCTTTCAGCTGGACAGTCCTGCAGACAAGTCGGATAAACACAGCGGCTCGGCCACAAACTTTCCCTTTTATTTCAAAAACACGTCACCGAAAAGTATTTCTGAAAGCATTTGAGGCGAGAAATAATCTGCAGCAGCTAAATCTGTCCTAGTTTAGAAGTTTGAGGACAGTTTCATGATGTGTGGAATCTCCGCACGCAGCATCCAATTTGCATAAAGTAGAAGTCAGTCTACTTTATGCAAATGAGCTGCAATCGCGAATCGGGATTTTTTGTGAAAAAAATCGGAGATTTTTTTTTTTAGGCCATATCGCCCAGCCCTAGGTTTGGAGGTTCTTGCTGTGGAGGTTCTTGTTGTGGAGGTTCTTGTTGGAAGTTCTTGTTGTGGAAGTTCTTGTTGTGGAGGTTCTTGTTTGGAGGTTCTTGTTGTGGAGGTTCTGGTTTTGAGGTTCTTGTTTGGCGGTTCTGGTTTTGAGGTTCTTGTTTGGAGGTTCTTTTTTAGAGGTTCTGGTTTGGAGGTTCTTGTTTTGGAGGTTCTTGTTTGGAGGTTCTTGTTGTAGAGGTTCTGGTTTGGAGGAGACCAGGGGATCGTTTTGGTGGAACTTTTAGACACAGGAAGGTTAGAAATCAGTCAGAATTAACCTCAGCAATGTTGCTCCGTGTTCCTTAAATCAGATCTTCTTTGAAGCTTGAAGTTCTCAGCCTGGAGCTGCTGCTCAGACGTTGTTCTGACTAATTCTGGAATCGAGACTTTCATAGCTGCTTTGTGAAATATGAAGAATTTCCTTGAATTGAATCACTTCAAACCGGAACTGTAAGAACCAAAGTTTAGGAGACGTGAGTTTCTATCTTCACCTCAGTTTGCTGTTTAACGGCTCAAATTAACTTTTACAGGACGATGAAGAAGCTTTTAACGGTTCTAGAAGCTCTCCTATTGGCTGATTATTGCTTCCTGATTGGTTCCTTGGTTCCTGATTGGTTCCTGGTGGGTTCCTGATGGGTTCCTGATGGGTTATTGTTTGGTTCCTGATCAGTTCCTGATTGGTTCCTTGGTTCTGCTGAGTTCTTCTCACTGATGACTGAAGTTCAAACTGAGCATCAAACCTGTCGACGGTTGTCATCCCACTTTAACTCTCTGGTTGTGTTTTCATCATCAGACCATTTAAAGCCGCCAGAGTTCGACCTAAATCCAGAACCCAGACCAGGATCCGGGTCAGAACCGGTTCTGAACCTGTTCTGTTTACAGCCAGAGGTCACTAATTAAAGCTGCTGTTTCAGGTTTTCAACATGGATGAAGAAGAAGCTCAAAGTCTTCAGGTTCTGTTTGGCTGGAAAACAACTTTATATGTTCAAGATGTTGATTTCAACAGTTATTAAAAAAAACATAACACAAACGAGACACAAAATGACAAAAATTAGACACATAATGACAACAGCATGAAATATTGAGACACGGAACATCAAAAATTTGACACAAAATAACAAAAATTAGACAAAACAACAAAAACAGGAAATAAACTGATAAAAACAAGACACAAAAAATCACAAATGAGACACAAAACAACAAAAATGAGACACAAATGACAAAAATGAGACAGAGAATGTAGAAAATGATAGAAAATGTCAAATATGAGATGCAAAATGACGTAAAAAAGACACAAAAGGAGAAGAAACATCACAAATTTGAAGTAACGTGTGAAAAACAAGACAACAAAAACAAGACAACATGACAAAAGTAAGGCATAAAACCACAAAAATGGCAGGAAAATAACACTAAACTGACACAAACATCAATTAAAATGACAAAAACAAGATGCAAAATTACAAAAATGTGACACAAAATGATCAAAAAGCATCACAAACTGGGACAAACATGAAATAAAATGTCAACAAGCAAGACAATCGACAAAAATGAGACACAGAATCAAACAAAACAACAAAAGCAAGACACAAAAAATGTTATAAACCAACACCAACATGAAATATGTCAAAAATGATACACAAAATGAGAATAAGCATCACACAAACATGAAATAAAGTGTGAAAAACGACACAAAATGACACAAAACGTGTCACAAACCAACACAAATATGAAATATGATGTCAAAAACAAGACACAATGTGACTAAAGTGAGACACAAAACCACAAAAATGACAGGAAAGTAAAACTACACCAACACAAACATAGAATAAAATGACAAAAACAAGACACAAAATGTAAACAATGAGACACAAAACGACAAGACAAAAATCACAAAAATGAGACAGAAAATGACAATAATGAGACACAAAACAATAAAAATGAGACACAAAATGGAAAAAAAATTGATGCAAAACGACAAAAAAGAGACAAAATGACAAAAATGAGGCAAAATGACAAAAACGAAATGCAAAATAAGAAAAAGGAGACACAAAATGACAAAAATGGCAGGAAAGTGACTCTAAACTGACACATATATGAATTAAAATGACACAAAAAGTGTCATGAACCGACAAACATTGGAAAAAAAATGACAAAAATGAGGAAAAAACCCAACAGCTTTTGATTGTTTTTGAAGTTCCTTTGCCTGAAATGCATTTTTCAGTTTTTATTTTTTGATTAAAGAACTAAATCCGGTCTTAGACTTAAAGACGACAGGATTTCAGTTTGATCTTCATCTGAGTCGACGGAGAAGCAGCATCAAAGAAGAACAGATTTCTGTTGTCCTGATTCCTCGTTGAACGTCTTCTCTGGGTTACGGTCTTTTATCTTCTCTGCTGAACTCGTTCCTCTGGTGCTTTGATTCTCCCTGAAACTGGAACTCAGGGCTCCGCTGGAGATCAGGTTCCCCGGCTGCTGTTCCACATCCAGGCCACAGCGTGCACGTTTCACCACGTCAGCTGGTGGCTGCTGCAGGGCTGCTACGTGCACGGCGCTGCTACGTGCACGGCGCTGCTACGTGCACGACGCTGCTACGTGCACGGCACAGTAATTCTGATCTAATAAATGACTCACGTTTGATCTGCTTTGTTTGTCCTGCCAAGTCGTATTTTTAGTCGTCTCTTTTGTGAGTCAATGCGACTTGATCCGAGCTGACAGTCGACTGAAGCAGGACTTCTGAGGCCGAGTGTGTTCGTCACAGGGCGAGTTGTGTGTCTGCAGCGTCAGCAGACAACACAAAAAGAGACACAAACCGGCACAAATGGAGAGGGAATCTCAAAAACCAGACATAAAACAAAAAAATGAGACATGAAACGGCAAAAAACAGACATAAAATGACAAAAATGAGACAAAATGACAAAAATCAGACATAAAACGACAAAAATGAGACATAAAATGACAAAAATGAGACATAAAATATCAAAAATGAGACACAAAATAACAAAAATGAGACACAAAATGTCAAAAATGAGACATGAATGACAAAAATGAGACATAAAACAACATAAAAGAGACATGAAACGACGTAAATGAGACACAAAATAACATAAATGAGGCACAGAATGTAAAACAATGACACAAAATGACAAAAATGAGACGCAAAACGACATAAATGAGACACAAACTGACGCAAACAGAGAGTGAATCTTAAAAACCAGATAAAATGTCTAAAATGAGACACAAAAGGACACGAAGGAGGCACGAAATGACAACAGCTGTAATGAAATGTTGAGAACGAGACGAGAATCTGCTGCCTGAGGAGGAAGCAGAATAAACAGGATGAAGCTGTGAAACGTGAAATCCAGACTGACTCTGCTCCTGTGGATGTTAAATGTGTTCAGGTGGCCGACAGGTGAGACGTTCTGATGTCTTCTGGTCTGTCAGGTGTGTTGATTTGTTCACATGAAAGCCGGAGGATCGTGTTGAACCTCCTCCTGCAGGTTATTAAACTCCGTTCCACAGGATTTCACCTCCAAATTAACTTCATTCCTCCCAGAAAACCCAGAGAAAGTTGACAAAATCTGCTGAAATATGGCACAAAAACAGTTCCAGGAGACACGAGACAACAAAATGTAACACAAAACAAGTAAAAAAAGACACAAATGAGGCAGGGAACACATACAAAAGACTGAAAATTAAACCCAAACCAGCGCAGACTAAATGTGGTGAACATAAACGTCTGACTTCCTTAAATATGAATCAGTGAGGCTGGATGAGTCCTATCAGCTGTCAGGTTTGGATCTGAGCAGCTCCAGGACTCTAAAACTCCTCCATCCTCCCTGAGCTTCAGCAAAATCCTTCCAGAACATCACGTCTAATTTTAGATTCCTCCTCTGATTGAAGTCCTGCTACTCAGCTTCCAGCAGTAAAACAGTTTTACTGTAGATGCTGTTCAGGTACACAGGCTCAGGTACTTCTTACTACTGCAGTACTTCCTACTGTGTAGTACTATGGAGCTGTACTACATCTGGGAGGTTTCACAGTAAATCACTGATCAGCAGCAGGAACAATAAAAGACACAATTATGACTCAAAGTGACTCACACAGGACACACAATTACAGAAACGGAAATTAGAAGGACAAAAATGAGACACAAAATGACAAAAGTGAGACATGAAATGTAAAAAATGAGACATAAAATGAGAAAAATGAGAAAAAATAAGGAAAATTAGACATGAAATGAGAAAAATGAGACAAAAAATGAGAAAAATGACACAAAAATATTTTTTAAAAAATGAGACAAAATGAGAAAAATGAGACAAAAATGACAAAAATGCCATAAAATGACAAAAATATGTGGACATTTAATCTGATCTGTTTTACAGGATCCAGCTAGATATCAGGATTTCTACACATATTTATACATTTAAACATTTCTGGGAAATTAATTTTATATAAATATTTTATTACTCAAATATTATGTTTAATATATATTTATGCTATTTATTTAGTATTGTTTAGAAAGTAATAAAATATTTATATAATATGTGTGTATATATATCTATACACACATATTATATAATATTTGAGTGATAAAATATTTATATATAATACAAATATTGTACTGATCAAATACTAATTTAATCTATATTTATACTAATCTTAATTATATTTCTATATTTAATTCTATTTTATTTACAATATTTTAATATTTTAAGTCATTCCTTATAAATATTTTTTTAAACTTGAATCAGATTTTTATTTATTTATTTATTGAAAATTTGGACATTTAACCTTATTCCTTCTCTCTATATTTTTTTACACATAAACTTATGTTTTACAGTTTCTCAATATTTAATCATTAATATTTTATTTTAAACATACAATATAAATGTAAAATATATAAAATAAAGTTGATAAACTATAGAATCTACACATTAAATTCTTTGTTTTTGGAATATTTAGATTTTTTTTAACAAATTTAATTAATATTTGTACATTTTAACTGATTATTTTTTAGAATATTTAAAGTTCTTTCGAATGTTTGTGCAGATACGTTTTTTTTTTGGTTGTTTTCTTTTCCGTCATTTTGGACAACTTTTAATTCACGTCCAATAATTTTAAAATAATTTTGTTTATCTTGTGTTTATCTTTGACATTATGGGTGGATTTTGAACTGTTTTGAACCATATTTTTTCACACAATCTGGTTGTTTTGTGTCACATTTTGGCCGTTTAGCTTCACATTTTGGTCATTTTATGTCACATTTTGATCATTTTCAGTCATATTTTGATCATTTTGTGTCACTTCATGGAAAAAAATTGCTTTTCTTTCGAAAATAAGGACATTTCTGGCCGTAAGTGACCCCAGACTTTTGAACATTAGTGTATATACATTCTTCTGACTGCACTTTAGAGTCTCCTGGTCTAAATTAGAGGCAGACGGCAGCAGACAAGGCTTTCATTTTAACAACATTGTCAGAGATTTCAGAGGACTGGTTAGTGAGTGTCAGTCAGCAGCAGTGTTTGCTCTCCAATCCCCTCCGGCTCGGTGGGAAGTGTGGACTCCACTTCCTGATGCTCGGTTTGCTTTATTCTGCTCTGCAGAGTGACGGCGGCTGATTGATTTGTTGTGATACTCATCTTCCTTCCTCCCATCACAGCGCAGATCTGGTGGAACGTCGGCGGCCTGTCAGAACACGACATTTACCAGCAGATGAGTCTGTCGCTTCTGATCACCATTTCCTCAATCTGTCACATCGGTTTCCTGTGATTCCTCAGCCCTGCAGACGTTACGGCAGATATACAACGGATATGCGGCGGATATGCGGCGGATATACAACGGATATGCGGCGGATATACAACGGATATGCGGCAGGTATAGGAGTTCCAGGTCCTTGAAGTCCATAGAGGAGAACGTCCCCTGGAGAAAGTTCTAGAGTAGACCTACCTGACTGTCCAGTTATCAGTAGGTCTACTCTAGAACTTTCTCCAGTTATCAGTAGGTCTACTCTAGAACTTTCTCCAGTTGTCAGTAGATCTACTCTAGAACTTTCTCCAGTTGTCGGTAGGTCTTCTCTAGAACTTTCTACAGTTGTCGGTAGGTCTACTCTAGAACTTTCTCCAGTTGTCGGTAGGTCTACTCTAGAACTTTCTACAGTTGTCGGTAGGTCTACTCTAGAACTTTCTCCAGTTGTCGGTAGGTCTACTCTAGAACTTTCTACAGTTGTCGGTAGGTCTTCTCTAGAACTTTCTACAGTTGTCGGTAGGTATACTCTAGAACTTTCTCCAGGTGTCTGTAGGGCTACTCTAGAACTTTCTCCAGTTGTCGGTAGGTCTACTCTAGAAATTTCTCCAGTTGTCGGTAGGTCTTCTCTAGAACTTTCTCCAGTTGTCGGTAGGTCTACTCTAGAACTTTCTCCAGTTGTCGGTAGGTCTACTCTAGAACTTTCTCCAATTGTCAGTAGGTCTACTCTAGAACTTTCTCCAGTTGTCAGTAGATCTACTCTAGAACTTTCTCCAGTTGTCAGTAGGTCTACTCTAGAACTTTCTCCAGTTGTCAGTAGGTCTACTCTAGAACTTTCTCCAGTTGTCAGTAGGTATACTCTAGAACTTTCTCCAGTTGTCAGTAGGTCTACTCTAGAACTTTCTCCAGTTGTCGGTAGGTCTACTCTAGAACTTTCTCCAGTTGTCAGTAGGTCTACTCTAGAACTTTCTCCAGTTGTCAGTAGGTATACTCTAGAACTTTCTCCAGTTGTCGGTAGGTCTTCTCTAGAACTTTCTAAAGTTGTCGGTAGGTCTACTCTAGAACTTTCTACAGTTGTCGGTAGGTCTACTCTAGAACTTTCTCCAGGTGTCTGTAGGGCTACTCTAGAACTTTCTCCAGTTGTCGGTAGGTCTACTCTAGAAATTTCTCCAGTTGTCGGTAGGTCTTCTCTAGAACTTTCTCCAGTTGTCGGTAGGTCTACTCTAGAACTTTCTCCAGTTGTCGGTAGGTCTACTCTAGAACTTTCTCCAATTGTCGGTAGGTCTACTCTAGAACTTTCTCCAGTTGTCAGTAGATCTACTCTAGAACTTTCTCCAGTTGTCAGTAGGTCTACTCTAGAACTTTCTCCAGTTGTCAGTAGGTCTACTCTAGAACTTTCTCCAGTTGTCAGTAGGTATACTCTAGAACTTTCTCCAGTTGTCAGTAGGTCTACTCTAGAACTTTCTCCAGTTGTCGGTAGGTCTACTCTAGAACTTTCTCCAGTTGTCAGTAGGTCTACTCTAGAACTTTCTCCAGTTGTCAGTAGGTATACTCTAGAACTTTCTCCAGTTGTCGGTAGGTCTTCTCTAGAACTTTCTACAGTTGTCGGTAGGTCTACTCTAGAACTTTCTACAGTTGTCGGTAGGTCTACTCTAGAACTTTCTACAGTTGTCGGTAGGTCTTCTCTAGAACTTTCTACAGTTGTCGGTAGGTATACTCTAGAACTTTCTCCAGGTGTCTGTAGGTCTACTCTAGAACTTTCTCCAGTTGTCGGTAGGTCTACTCTAGAACTTTCTCCAGTTGTCAGTAGGTCTACTCTAGAACTTTCTCCAGGTGTCTGTAGGTCTACTCTAGAACTTTCTCCAGTTGTCGGTAGGTCTACTCTAGAACTTTCTCCAGTTGTCAGTAGGTCTACTCTAGAACTTTCTCCAGGGGACGTTCTCCTTTCCTGCTTCCAGTCTTTAAGTTTAGTCTCACTTAGAACATTCCAGGTCCTTGAAGTCCATAGAGGTGGGTTCAGATTTATCACTCTTTAATGGACTTTTCCAGAACGTCATCAGTCCAGTAGATAGAACAATGACATTTAGGAGGAGAAACATCTGAGTTCTGGTAAAAACTGATCAACAATTTTCGAGTCATTTTGGACAAAATTTCAGGTCCTTTAGAACATCTTTGGAATAATTTGGGGAAATACTGAATCATTTTGGAAGGTGTTTGTCAGTTTTTTGGACAAATTTTAATAATTTTGGGACAATTTAATGTAATTTTGGACATCTTTTGTCATTTTGAACAGTTTTTGAGACATTTTTGACAAATATTGAAAAGTTTGGGCCAAGTTTCATTTAATTCAATCTATTTTTAATAAAAACACATCTGAGTTGAGGTAAAAACTGACCCCAGATCAGTTTTACATCCATCCAGGTGTCTCAGTCTAAACACTGAATCTGGTTTCTGATCAGAACCATTTTATTCTATAATTTAAGACAATTGTTGAATCAGAAATTGGATCATCTTCAAGCAATTTTAAGACATTTTTCAATTCATTTTCAACTAATTTCCTGTAATTTTGGATCATTTTCAAGTCGTTTTGCTCAAATTTTGAGTCATTTTCTCCATTTTTGAAGCATCGTGGATTAATTTAGTGTCATTCTGCAAATCTTCAGTCAGTTTAGATAATTTTCAAGTCATTTTGGGTGAATTCTGACTCATTTTAGACAATTTTCTGTTCATTTTCAACAAGTTTTATGTCAACTTGGATCTATTCTCCTCATTTTTGATCATGTCTGTGTCTTTGGGGTCGTTTTTGAGTCATTTAGGACAAATTTCATGTCATTCTAAATTAATTTTATGTAATTATTCATCATTTTTGAGTCATTTTGGACATTTTTAATGTCAATCTTGTTCTCACCTGGATTGATTTAAATTGATCTAGTATCAGTTTTTACCAGAACTCAGATGTGTATCTGCTGGACTGATGAAGTTCTGAAGAAGTCCATTAAAAAGTGATAATTCTGGACCCACCACTATGGACTTCAAGGACCTGGAACTCTGAAATATTCACAAGTTTTATTATTTTTTTTAATCTCACATAAAGATCCTTGTATGAGCTTTAGGATGAGTAATTTTTCATCAATGCAACTTTCTGGATAAAAAGAGATTAGAAAATGCATCTCTAGTCGTTTGTTTAAAGCTCCAGAGAACATCCAGAGGAGCTGTCTGTTCTCTTTCAGCTCTACAATCAGAAGTGCCTGCAGTGCTTCTGGCCTCAGACGGCACCAATAACCTCCATCACAGAGGAAGGGCAGCGTCTGAGAGGGAAAAGAACTCCTTTATTGTGGAGTTGATTGTAGAAAGATAGCAGGAAATGAAGGGAGGCAGACACGGGGGAACGTGGAAACACCAATCACTGGGCTGTGTGGAGGTTTGTTGTCGAGGCGAAGGGCATCAGTCCAACTTCTGCTCTGATCCACACAAGTCCAACACAGAGTCAATAAAATGATAAGAAAGAATCCTTTCTGAGCCTCACAACCCTTGTTATCGGTAGGATTTAATCTATTTGGACCGGTGAAACTCAGAAAAGTTTAGAGAAGCTGATTGAGAGTGGAGCCAGTTGGGTTGTGGAGACTCATGTTGGAGTCTTGAACTTCCAAGATATCAGCAATTTAATGCTCCAGACTCCAGGTGTGTTCATAATTGTAAAATGTGACACAAAATGACCAAAATGTGAAGCCAAACAACCAAAATGTGACACAAAACAACCAAAATGTGACACAAAACGACCAAAATGTGAAGCTGAACAACCAAAATGTGACACAAAACGACCAAAATGTGACACAAAACGACCCAAATGTGAAGCTAAATGACCAAAATGTGAAGCTAAACAACCAAAATGTGACACAAAACGACCAAAATGTGAAGCTAAACAACCAAAATGTGACACAAAACAACCAAAATATGAAGCTAAACGACTAAAATGTGACACAAATCAACCAAAATGTGACACAAAACAACCAAAATGTGACACAAAATGACCTAAATGTGAAGCTAAACGACCAAAATGTGACACAAAACGACCAAAATGTGACACAAAACGACCAAAATGTGACACAAAATGACCAAAATTTGACACAAAACGACCAAAACAGTGGATATGTTTTGTTTGTTTTTTTCTTGTGTGTCATGTTTGTGGTCGTTTTAATAGATTTTTATGATTTTTATGTCATATTGTGTTCATTTTGTGTCACATTTTGGTTGTTTTAATATATTTTTACGATTTTCATGTCAAATCGTGGTTGCTTAATGTCTTTTTATGGTCATTTTGTGTCACATTTGAATGTTTTAATATATTTTTATGATTTTGTGTCATATTGTGGTCATTTTGTGTAACATTTTGGTCATTTTCTATCTTTTTGTGGTTATTTTGTTTCACATTTGAGTCGTTTTAATATATTTTTATGATTTTTGTGTCATATTTTGGTCGTTATAATCTATTTTATTGAATTTTGTGGCATGTTTTGGTCATTTTGTGTCATATATTGGTTGCTTTATATCTCTTTATGGTCATTCTGTTTCACATTTTGGTCGTTTTAATCTAGTTTTATAATTTTTGTGTCATGTTTTGGCCATTTCGTCATTTCCATGTTAGTTGTTCTAATCCAGACTTTTCCTTGAATGTCTGTCGGCTGTGTTTGTTTTACTGGATTATCAGATTCATGAGGAACTATCTGTTGGTGAGACTAAACAGCGGGACTCGGTGTGTTGAAATGAATCGTTGTGTAAATACTGAGCCGTTGCAGTGGAACATGTGGAGCTGATGCAGAACGTTCTGCAGGTTTAACAGCAAACACTCGTCTTCTGGCCCCGACCCAGATTCCATTGGCATCGATTCTCCTCATCCTCACAGAGAAGTGAGCACCTGGTCCTCTGCAGCTCTGTAGTGTGTGATAATCTTCCAACACAGTAGGCGTTTTTCCACACTTGGCTTTTTGCTGTGCAGAGATTATCTAAGATGAGTGAGTTTACCACCCGCCGCCTTCCTGCCTTCAGATCCTGCAGCCTCTCTGCTCCATTTCAAACCACCGTTTGATTCCTGGAAGTCTTTGACGTGAAGGGTATCCCACGCCGCCGTCTCTCACCCAAACACTTCCATTTTTATTTTTCCCAGAGGAGGGCGACGCTCGCAGATTTTCAAAATGAATTCAGAAGAGGACGCGGTGGACTTCCTCTTATCGAAACTCCTCCGTCCTGTGAAGTCAGGAAAAGTCTGAATCTGTCACCAGGCTGCAGTTTTTTAAAGAACAAAATGCGACACAAAACAACTCAAAGTGACGACAAAACGACCAAAATGTGACATAGAACAACGACAATGTGAAGATAAACGACCAAAATGTGAAGATAAATGACCAAAATGTGACATAAAACGACCAAAATATGACACAAAATGACCAAAATGTGACACAAAACGACCAAAATATGACACAAAACGACCAAAATGTGACAAAAAACAACCAAAATGTGACACAAAACAACCAAAATGTGAAACAAAACAACCAAAATGTGACAAACGGACCAAAATGTGACACAAAATGACCAAAATATGACACAAAATGACCAAAATATGACACAAAAAGCCCAAAATGTGTCACAAAATGTGAAACAAAACGACCAAAATGTGACATAAAAAGATCAAAATGTGACACAAAATGACCAAAATGTGAAACAAAATGACCAAAATGTGAAACAAAACGACCAAAATGTGACATAAAAAGACCAAAATGTGACACAAAACAACCAAAATGTGACACAAAACAACCAAAATGTGAAACAAAACGACCACAGTGTGACACAAAGTGACCAAAATGTGACACAAAAAGCCCAAATTGTGACACAAAATGACCAAAATGTGACACCAAATGACCAAAATGTGACACAAAGTGACCAAAATGTGACACAAAACGACCAAAATGCGACACAAAATGACCAAAATGTGACACACTGACCAAATGTGACACAAAATGACCAAAATACGACACAAAATGACCAAAATGTAATACAAAGTGACCAAAATGTGACACAAAAAGCCCAAAATGTGACACAAAATAACCAAAATGCGACACAAAATGACCAAAATGTGACACAAAACGACCAAAATGCGACACAAAATGAACAAAATGTGACAGTGACCAAAATGTGACACAAAATGACCAAAATACGACACAAAATGAACAAAATGTAACACAAAGTGACCAAAATGTGACACAAAAAGCCCTAAATGTGACACAAAATGACCAAAATGCGACACAAAATTAACAAAATGTAACACAAAGTGACCAAAATGTGACACAAAAAGCCCAAAATGTGACACAAAATGACCAAAATGTGACACAAAATGACCAAAATACGACACAAAACGACTGCAATATGACACAAAACGACCAAAATGTGAAGCCAAACGACTAAAATGTGACACCAGCTCCGTTTTCTCCGTCTTCTTTCGTATCTCAGATGGATTCAGGACGTCTCAGTTGGTCCCAGTTTATCTGAAACTCATCAGATCTGGTTGGAGGTCATTAACTCCTCATTAGTCTTTGTCATGGTGCCCGTTGCTGCTAAACTCCCACAAAACTCCTCCGTCCTGTGAAGTCAGAAAAAAGTCAATCTGTCACCAGGCTGCAGTTTTTTAAAGTAACACAAACAGTTAAAGCTCAAAAATGCTGCTGAATGACACAGCTGGATATAAAATAATACAGCAGCGGGCACCATGACAAAGACTAATGAGAAGTTAATGACCTCCAACCAGATCTGATGAGTTTCAGAGTAACTGGGATTGACGAAGACTTCCTGAATCCATCTGAGATATGTAAGAAGACGGAGAGAATGGAGCTGGTGTCACATTTGGGTCATTGAGTTTCACATTTTAGTCGCTTAGTAGTTTAGTTGGTCGTTTTGTGTCACATTTTGGTCATTTTGTGTCGTTTTTGGTTGTTTTGTTTCACATTTTGGTCGTTTTGTGTCAGATTTTGGTTGTTTTGTGTCACATTTTGGTCGTTTTGTGTCACATATTGGTCGTTTTGTGTCATATTTTGGTTGTTTTGTGTCACATTTTGGTCGTTTTGTGTCGTATTTCGGTTGTTTAACTTCACATTTTAGTTGTTTTGTGTCACATTTTGGTTGTTTCACATCTTTTTGTCATCAATTTGTATCATACTGCATCACATTGTTGTCATTTTGTGTCACATTTTGCTGGTTTTACATTCTTTTGTGGCTGTTTCTCATCACATTTTGGTTGTTTTACGTGTTTTTATGATCATTATCATCAGCTAGCAATGGGCACCATGACAAAGACTCCTGAGGAGGTTAATGACCTCCAACCACAGTTAATGTTTTCTCATATTTTATGCAGTGAACATATATAGTAAGGATCCTTTAAATGTAGATATTTAAGGTATAAACACATCTGGAGTTTGGAACGTTAAATTGTTGATATCTTGGAAGTTCAAGGCTCCAACATGAGTCTCCACAACCCAACTGGCTCCACTCAGTCAGCTTCTCTAGTCTTTTCTGAACTTCACTGGTTTAAAAACATGAAATCCTGACGATAACAAGGTTTGTGAGGCTCAGAAATGATTTTATTGACTGTGTGTTGGACTTGTGTGGATCGGAGCAGAAGTTGGACTGATGATGAAGACCAGATCCTGTTTCCTGGTGTCGTACTTCAGTATTTGCACTTCTGTCTTCGCAGTACATCGAGTACTTTGTGTCTTAGCTTGAAGCTCTTCCTGCTTTTATTTTGTTGAGTTTCCTCCTTGATGCAGTCGAGTGTTGGAAGTTAATCTGTGAATTAGAAACTCTCTGCCTCCCGACAGCCCATAATAATCAGCGTGACATACTGGAAATAATCAGCTATGCTAATGAGGTCATTCGTTCAGCTAATTAATGCGCTAATTAGAAAATGCTTCAGTGTGTTTAGAGTGCTGAGGACTTCCTGCAGCTTTCAGGGGAATATCTCATTAAAATCTGCTGCTGGGTGTGAAGACGAGTCCCCAAAGGAAACAAAACCACCAAGACGTCTAGATGGGATCCAGAGGGTCTAAAACTAACCACCAAGAGGTCTAGATGGGATCCAGAGGGTCTAAAACAAACCACCAAGAGGTCTAGATGGGATACAGAGGGTCTAAAACTAACCACCAAGAGGTCTAGATATGATCCAGAGGGTCTAAAACAAACCACCAAGAGGTCTAGTTGGGATCCAGAGGGTCTAATACAAACCACCAAGAGGTCTAGATATGATCCAGAGGGTCTAATACAAACCACCAAGGGGTCTAGATGGGATCCAGAGGGTCTAAAACTAACCACCAAGAGGTCTAGATATGATCCAGAGGGTCTAAAACAAACCACCAAGAGGTCTAGATGGGATCCAGAGGGTCTAATACAAACCACCAAGAGGTCTAGATATGATCCAGAGGGTCTAAAACAAACCACCAAGAGGTCTAGATGGGATCCAGAGGGTCTAAAACTAACCACCAAGAGGTCTAGATATGATCCAGAGGGTCTAAAACAAACCACCAAGAGGTCTAGTTGGGATCCAGAGGGTCTAATACAAACCACCAAGAGGTCTAGATGGGATCCAGAGGGTCTAAAACTAACCACCAAGCGGTCTAGATATGATCCAGAGGGTCTAAAACAAACCACCAAGAGGTCCAGTTGGGATCCAGAGGGTCTAATACAAACCGCCAAGCGGTCTAGATATGATCCAGAGGGTCTAAAACAAACCACCAAGAGGTCTAGATATGATCCAGAGGGTCTAAAACAAACCACCAAGAGGTCTAGATATGATCCAGAGGGTCTAAAACAAACCACCAAGAGGTTTAGATATGATCCAGAGGGTCTAAAACTAACCACTAAGAGGTCTAGATGGGATCCAGAGGGTCTAAAACTAACCACCAAGAGGTCTAGATATGATCCAGAGGGTCTAAAACAAACCACCAAGAGGTCTAGATATGATCCAGAGGGTCTAAAACTAACCACCAAGAGGTCTAGATGGGATCCAGAGGGTCTAAAACTAACCACCAAGAGGTCTAGATATGATCCAGAGGGTCTAAAACTAACCGCCAAGAGGTCTAGATATGATCCAGAGGGTCTAAAACAAACCACCAAGAGGTCTAGATGGGATCCAGAGGGTCTAGATCTGGTCCAGACTGTTAGATTGTTTGATATTTTGATTCTTTTGTGTCACATTTTAGCCGTTTTTTTAATCTTTCAGTGGCCATTTTCTCTCACATTTTGATCATTTTGGTTGTTTGGTTTCACATTATTGGCATCTTTTCACACATTTGGATTATTTTTTTGTCATTTCTTGGTCATTTTCTCTCACATTTTGATTTTTGTGGGTCATATCTGGTTGTTTTGTGTCACATTTTGCTCGTCTTACATCTTTTTGTGGCCATTTTCTTCCTTATTTTGGTTGTTTTAATATATATTTATGGTTCTCGTGTCATATTTAAGCTGTTTTATATCTTTTTGTGGTCATTTTATGTCACATTTTGGTTGTTTTGTGTCAAATGCGGCTCGTTTTACATCTTTTGCGGCCATTTTCACTCACATTTTGCTTGTTTTGTTTCATGTTTTGGTTGCTTAATATATTTTTATAGTTCTTATCTCGCATTTTGTTTGTTTTGTGTCACATTTTTGTCGTTTTGTGTCCTATTTGGTTGTTTTGTTTCATGTTTTGGTTGTTTTGCATCATACTTTATTATTTTTTTGTCACATTTTTGTTGTTTTGTGTCATATCTAGTTGTTGTGTTTCATGTTTTGGTTGTTTTGTCATTTCGTGTCACATTTAGGTCACTTTGTGTCACATTCTGCTTATTTTACACCCTTTTGTAACCATCCGGAACCACTAGACGCTTCCCTAAACCTCACTGATCTCTTAGATCAGCTAACAGCTCACCTGTCAGTTCTAATTACCAGCAGTAAATTATACACGAATCAGACAAATGACCTAATTATGCTGGAATAAAAGTAAATAAAAGTCATGTTTCATAACGCAGGAGTTAGAGTCAAATGAATTAATCACAGCGGCCTTGAATAGAAATAGAACTTTATAATGGAGACGGGATGAGATAATTAGTTTATTCACTGAATGAAAGAATGAGTCCTGACTGAGACCTTCACTACCTGGTTTGGATATAAACCAGGTAGTGAAGCCGAAAAACCAGAACAGGAAGAAGGAGAAAAAAAACGCAGAGATGTCTTCTGTCAGCAGGACTCAGTCTCAGAA
Source organism: Amphiprion ocellaris (assembly GCF_022539595.1). Taxonomy (NCBI): domain Eukaryota; kingdom Metazoa; phylum Chordata; class Actinopteri; family Pomacentridae; genus Amphiprion; species Amphiprion ocellaris. The sequence goes on from NC_072768.1 coordinate 40,214,960, forward strand.
TTTACCCAAATCTACTGGAAATTAGGTTAAAATGAGAAAATCTGATCTAACATGACTTGAATTTTGCCTAAATTGGCTTAAAAAATACACAAAACTTACTTAAAGCTTCAAAATGTTGTCAGAAAATACAAAAGAACTTCTTAAATGACATGAAATTTGTCTAAAATTACAAAAAAATCATCCAGTATGACTAATAGATCGTCTAAAACAACTCAAAATTAGTTTAAAATGAAATTTTATTGCTTGTTTTAGTTAGTTAGTTGTTTAAAAGTTTAATTTTAAATGGAAAAAACAACACATAAATACACACAAAATGGTTCCAAACATGGACGAAAGAACTAATTTACCAAATGTGACACAAAATGACCAAAAAAATACGTAAAATCACCAAAATCTGATGCAAAACTACCAAATCTGGCACAAGACAACTGCAGAAGATATAAAACAACCAAAAGGTGACAGAAATAAAGAATATATGATGGCAAGCAAACAAAAAGCATGTAAACAACCTAAATTTGATAGAAAATGACCAGAATAATTGCATTATGTTCATTTTGTCTTTTCTTACTATAAAACAGCATTACTTTTAAACCGACAACTCAATAAGGAATAAGGTAAAACTGTACTTTCCTTATTGAGTTGTTGGTTTAAAAGTAACGCTGTTTTATAATGACCAGAAAATGATGTAAATTAAACAAACTATTGAACAAAACAACCCAAATGTGACACAAAAACCCTCAAACACACGAAAAACAGCCAAAATGAAATGTAAAACGACCAAAATGTGCTAAAAAACAACCAAAATACGTCACAAAATAATCCAAATGTGAGATAAAACCATCACAAAAAGATGTTTAACAACCACAATGTGAAACAAAAAGACCATAATGTGACACAATGCGACCAAAATGTGACACAAATGACCAAAATGTGACACAAATGACCAAAATGTGACACAAAAAGACCAAAATGTGACACAAAAAGACCAAAATGTGGGAGAAAATGGGCATGAAAAGATGTGAAACAACCGAAATGTGATGCATGAACCCCCTGAAAACATGAAAAACAACTGAAAAACGACAAATATGCCACAAAATGATGTGAAAAGAACCTAAATCTGTGTCTCTGCAGCAGCTTTGACTAAACCAACCCACTGACTGGTCAACCTGGAAGCTCCAGACGTATAAAGTGGGACCTAAATCACCACCCGGCGTACCGATAATTATACTAAAACCAGATTCTGATGCTGAGGCTGCGTTCATTGATTGTTACTTTTCCCGTCCATCGTCTCTCCCTCCTGAAATATGCAGGATCTTTGTGAACCGTCTGAGCAGACAGATTGCAGCGACTTCCACAGAAAAGTGCACGTCTTGAACAGGAGGAGTGATTGAATGTGATGGAAATTTAAAGGCTGCCGTCGCTGCTTCCACAACACAAAACCATCCGTGTGCAGACGAGGAGAAGCTGCAACTGGGCTCAGCGTGAGGTGAAGTGGAATTTAGTTCTCTCATGTGACGCAGAAAAACCTCCAAAAGGACGAAAAACAACCCAAATATGACACAACTGAACCAGATATGATGGAAAACGACCTTAGAAATATGTAAAACACCCAAAATGTGATATAAAATAACCACGGTGTGAGACAAAATGATCAAAATGTGACACAAAATAGTTAAAATATGACAAAAAATGACCAAAATGTGACAAAGAATAGTTAAAATGTGACACAAAATAGTTAAAATGTGACAACCAAAATGTGACACAAAATGACTGCAGAAGGATGTAAAATGACTAAAATGTGGCACATACCACACCAGGCATGTGGGTTCTGTAAAGCGTCTCCAGACAATTTGACTGCAATTGGCGCTAAATAAATCAAACTGAATTGAATTGAATTGGACCAGAATGAAACATGAAACGACTGAAATGTGCTGAAAAACAACCAAAATGTGACACAAATGGCCTGTTTGTGTGTTTGCTGCTGTTTGTGTAGCAACAGGAGTCGATTGTGAGTCTTCAGGGAGAAAATACACACTTTACACACACCAACACACACACCAACACACACATCTACACACTCCTACACACTTCACACTCTGCCTGACAGTCAAACAGCAGGACGTCACTTCACCCTTTAAAGTGTGTTTGAGTGTGTTTGTTCCTCGTGCGCTGCAGTGTGTGTGTATTTGTGTTGTCTCTGCTGTGTGTGTCTGTGTGTGTGTGTCTGTGTATTTGTGTTGTCTCTGTGTGTGTGTATTTGTGGTGTCTCTGCTGTGTGTGTCTGTGTGTTGTCTCTGCTGTGTGTGTCTGGGTGTGTGTGTCTGTGTTGTCTCTGTGTGTGTGTGTATTTGTGTTGTCTCTGCTGTGTGTGTCTGTGTGTGTGTATTTGTGTTGTCTCTGCTGTGTGTTCCTTACCGTGGGTTCAGTGTGTGTTATTTGTGTTGTGGGTTCAGTAGTGACTGCGTTGCGTTAACGTTCTGCTCGTTGCCTCCAGGAAACGCTGCTCTGCCTCCTCTGTGTTTTCTGCTGCATTAATAGAGCAGATAAACATTAAACCGTTTCCTCAATCCGCTCTGAAGAAATTATTCTAAAGACTAAAGAGGAAACATTCAGAAAACTTTCAGACAAGACGACCAGAATGTGACACAAAATGATCACAAAAAGATATAAAATAAACAGAAATGTGACACAAAATGACCAACAAGTGACACAAATCAACCAAAATGAATATAAAATGACCAAATCTGATCTGAAACGACCAAAATGTGACACAGAAGAATGAAAATGTGACACAAAACCTCCAAAATTGACATAAAACAAACAAAACATGAAAAAAATGACTAAAATGTGACACAAAACAACTAAAATAAACCCAAAATGACCAAAATGTGACACAAAATGACCAAAATTAACATAAAATGACCAAAATTAACATAAAATGACCAAAATTAACATAAAATTAACATAAAATTACTAAAATGTAACTTAAAACAACCAAAATGTGACACAAATCGATCAATATGTGAAGCTAAACAAGAGATAGTCCCAGGACTTTTCGATCGACGGTAAATAAAGATGTTTTAGTGAACTCAACGCTCCAAAGTTTCCACTATTTTCTTCTTCTGTCTACAAATTTTCCTTGACTTTTATTCAGTGAAAAGACTGTTAGAGGAAAATAAAAAGTCAAGGAGTGGAGTTTAGTGAGTCCAACCTCTGGTAAATAAAAATGTTTGTCCTTGTAGCTCCACATAAACAACGTAAACAACATTAGAGCTGAAGAGGTTTGGTTCTGTTCCCCTTCTGTTGGAACGTTTATTTAACTCCTCTTCATTCACAGCGTCTCTAAAAGTCAGAATAAATGGAACTAGAGTAGAAACGTCTCCAGGCAGCAGGAAGATAAATTCTCCTCCAGCTACGCTAACGGCTAGCGGCTAACAGCTAACAGCTAACATTCACTTCTCTGAGGCTCAAAACACAATGTTCTACTTAGGAAGGAATTAATTATGAACATAAATAGTTCTGATTAGACCTACTGACACCTGGATGGATGTAAAACTGATCTGGGGTCAGTTTTTACCAGAACTTAGGTGTGTTTTTCCCCCTAAATGTCATGGTTCTATCTGCTGGACGTTTGTCCAAAATACCCTGCAACCAAAAATGACACAAAAGTGTTTAAAATTAGACAAAAATAATCCAAAATTTGCCCGTAAGTGCAGAAAATTATTCAGAAAAAGAAAATTGTCCAAAATGAGTCAGAGTTCACCCAAAATGACTCAAAAACGATCCAAACTGACTGAAGATTTGCAGATTTGCTTCAAAAATGATAGAAAATGACTCAAAATTTGAGCAAAATGACTCAAAAATGACCCAAAATTACAGGAAATTTGTTGAAAATGAAATGAAAATTGTCCTGAACTGCTTGAAAATGATCCAATTTCTGAATCAACAGTTGAATAAAATTATAGAATAAAATGGTTCTGATCAGAAACCAGATTTAGTGTTTAGACTGAGACACCTGGATGGATGTAAAACTGATCTGGTGTCAGTTTTTACCACAACTCAGATGTGGTTTTTTATTAAAAACTGGTCAATATGACATGAAACTTGGATAAAATTACACAAAAACCATCCCAAATTTTTCAATATTTGTCAAAAATGTCTCAAAAACTGTCCAAAATGACAAAACATGTCGAAAATTACACTAAATTGTCCCAAAGTTATTAAAATTTGTCTAAAAAATGACAAAAACCTTCCAAAATGCCCTAGTATTTCCCCAAATTATTCCAAAAATGTTTTAGAGGACCTGACGTCCACGTGGACGTTTCTAAACGTGAATATTCCAGCCAGTCGAGTTGGTTTAATGAAAACGTTGATTAATATTCCTCTAAGTGTGCCGCCGTGATGAATATTTGATGTTAAATTGATGTAACTGGATGATAATTCTGCTTCTATGATGCTTTCTAGTCATTTTCTCTGAGCTGCTCTCGTTGAAACCGTCAGAAAACCTAAATAAAGTGTGACATGGAGCTTTTTTTCTGGTGATTAGAGGCTGAATGAACACAAACCATTTCTAACCTTCAGGAGTTTTAAATCCCATCTTTGATCTTCTTCTTCTCCCTCTGAGCTCCCAGTGATTCCAATAATGCTGATCAAAAGACTCTGGTTTCAACAATTACAGCAATCACTGGAGAAAGAATCTTCCTGCTGACTTCAATAAAAACTGATCTCAGTTCAGTTCCACCTTTAAACAAGGATTCTGCAGCAGATTAGAAGAACGGATCCAACAGAGGAAAAGAATTATTGCCTCTAAAAAATGGAAAAAAACCTCCAATCCAGGCTGGTCTAGTGTCTCCATAAAGTTCCTGTAAGTGTATATCTATGGATGGATCCATATTTCTACTAAAATACAGTCTTTGGTCCACATTTCTCCAAAGATAACTTGAATCTTGTCTGATATTGTTTGAAATTTGTCCAAAATGGCTCTCTATTTGTTCAAAATAGGATAAAATCAATCTAAAATGACTGAAAAGTGTCAAGAAAGGCTTGAAACGTGTCCTAAAATACTAAAAAGTTGTATAAAATCAGCTAAAGATCCAAAATGACTTGAAATTTGTTGCAAAAGACTTCAACTTTGAGCAAAATATGATAAATATTGGTTTAAAATAACAAAAAATGTCAAAAAATGTCAAAATGAATAATTATTGGCATTGAAAATGGAAAAGAAAGTGCAAAATCTTCAGTCTTTAGTCGACATTTCACCAAAAATGACTTGAATCTTGTCCAAAATGGCTCGAATTTGGTCTAAAATAAGATAAAAAATTATCCATAATGACTTGAAACTGGTCTGAAAAGACTCCAAAGTGTCCAAGAAGACTTGAAACTTGTAAAAATAGATTTTTGGTTTAAGATAAGATAAAGCTGGTCCAATAAGACTTAAAATTGGTCCAGAATAAGCTGGATGGATCCATATTTCTACTAAAATCCAGTCTTTGGTCTACATTTCACCAACTGTTGAGGCTCTAACATCAGTAGAATCTGATGGGTTAAAGTCTGACCAGACAAGGTTCCAGTTATTAAATGTGTAAACTTGAAACTGTTTAAAATTACTTAGAATTGCCCAAAATGTGTCACAACTTTTAATGACTTGAAATGAGTCTAAAATGACTTAAAATTCTGATAAAGTGACCCAAAAATATTGAAAATTCATCCAAAATGACGAAACTTTTTCAAAAATTCCATAGAATTTGTCCAATGTTTCATAATTGTCCTAAGTGACTTAAAATGTGTCCAAAATGATTTAAAATTTCTGAAAATGTATCTAAAATTGACTTCAAATTGTCCAAAAAGACTGGAAATGATCCCCCCCAAGACAGTCTGAAACCAGTCCTCATCCAGGACCAGATCCAGAGTGAAATAAATCCTAAACTAACTTTAAATCACATCCAAAACCAGGAGAACCAAGACTGGAACCAAACATAAACCAGTCCCAGGAAAGTCCAGAACCACTCCAACATCCAGTCTGAAACCAGTCCAGAAACACTTCTAGAAAGCCCCAGAGCATGATGCTGCCACCTCCATGCTGGATGGTAGGTTTGCTGTTCTTGGGGTTAAAAAATATCTAAGACAGTCTGAAACCAGTCCTCAAAAAGTCAAAAACCAGCACACAGTCGGGACCAAAACCAAACCTAAACTACTGCCCCCATCACTCTGGAAGAGGGTAGATCTGGACTCATCAGACCTCATGACGTTCTTCCATTGATCCAATCTTTATGCTCCACAGCAAACTGAAGCCTTTTTTCTGATCATTCACTGATCAGTGGTTTTCTTAGAGCTACAGCTGTTTAGTCCTTTGAGTTCCCTTCATGTGGAAATGTTCTTACTTTCACTATTAAACAGCCGTGAGTTCTACTGGTGATTTCCTACGATCATCTAAGAGTTTGTTCCTGAAGATGATGGTTCTCCACTATCCTTCAGGTTCTAATGATGTGTTGGACGGTTCTTAACCTGATTTTAGTCGTTTCATTTCTTTAGTTGTTTTCTTTGCTTGATGCAGGCCAATAATTTGACCCTTCTGAGACAGATTAACATCCTTTCCATGACCACAGGATATGTCTTCCACATGAGAAGCTCCTCCCTCCATCAGCTAGGGGTAAAGACGTTGTTTCATCACTGCAGTAATCATCCAATGGAAGGATCTGACCTGTTTGCTGAGTTTAATCCAGGCAGAGACTTTTTCTGGACAGGAAGTGTATGTAATAATTATATATATGTGGATATTAATGTTTAAAGATAAACCATCATTAGGATGAAGAAGATGATGATGATGGTCTGAAATCTGGAGAATATTAAACCAGGATGACGTGTTTTATTAATTTTAAATTATTATTATTGTTCTTTAATGGCCTGAATGAGGCAGAAAACCAATGCTGAGTCGGTCTGTACTTCAAAGAATCGGAGTCAAACTGATTCTGGGTCAGGATTTATTCATCTGCAGTGGATTAAAGATTACAGAGAATAATCTGGAGATTATGGAGGAACAACCACAGATACACAACACAGATACACAACAGACACACAACAGACGCACAACACACATACACAACATAGATACACAACAGACACACAACACAGACACACAACATAGATACACAACAGACACACAACACAGACACACAACATAGATACACAATAGACACACAACACAGATACACAACACAGATACACAACAGACACACAACAGACGCACAACATAGATACACAAAAGACATACAACATAGATACACAACAGACACACAACACAGACACACAACATAGATACACAACAGACACACAACACAGACACACAACATAGATACACAACAGACACACAACACAGATACACAACACAGATACACAACAGACACACAACAGACGCACAACATAGATACACAAAAGACACACAACATAGATACACAACAGACACACAACACAGATACACAACACATATACACAACAGACACACAACACAGACACACAACCACAGATACACAACATAGATACACAACAGACACACAACCACAGATGTTACACAACAGACACACAACAGACACACAACAGACACACAACAGACACACAACACAGATACACAACATAGATACACAACACAGACACACAACATAGATACACAACCACAGATACACAACAGACACACAAGACAGACACACAACCACAGATACACAACAGACACACAACATAGATACACAACCATAGACACACAACACAGACACACAACCACAGATACACAACATAGATATACAACAGACACACAACACAGACACACAACCATAGATACACAACACAGACATTTTGGATCATTTTCAACCAAGTTATTACAATTTTCATTTAATTCTGTACTAATTTCCTGTAATTTTGGATCATTTTCAAATCATTTTGCTCAAATTTTGAGTCATTTTTTATATTCTTGAAGAATCGTGGATTAATTTTGTGTCGTTCTGCAAATCTTCACTCAGTTTGGATCATTTTTGCGTCATTTTAGGTGAATTCTGTCTCATTTTGCACAGTTTTCTGGTCATTTTCAACAAGTTTTATGTCAACTTGGATCTTTTCTCCTCATTTCAGGTCATTTTTGTGTCTTTGGGATCATTTTCGAGTCATTTAGGACAAATTTCATGTCATTCTGGACACATTTTCTCGAATTTTGAGTCATTTTCTATCATTTTTGAAGCATCGTGGACTAATTTTGTGTCATTCTGCAAATCTTCAGTCAGTTTGGATCATTTCTGAGTTTTGGGCAAAATTTCAGGTCCTTTAGAACTTTTTTGGAATAATTTGGGGAAATACTGAGTCATTTTGGAAGGTTTTTGTCATTTTTCTTGGACTAATTTTGATAATTTTTGGACAATTTAGTGTAATTTTGGATATCTTTTGTCATGTTGAACAGTTTTTGAGACATTTTTGACAAATATCGAAAAATTTGGGACGATTTTTGTCCAATTTTAGTCAAGTTTCATGTAATTTCACCAATTTTTAATCAAAATACATCTGAGTTATGGTAAAAACTGAACCCAGATCAGTTTTACATCCATCCAGGTTTCTCAGTCTGAACACTGGCTCTGATTTCTGTTCAGAACCATTTATTTCTAACATTTTATTCAACTGTTGACTCAGAAATTGGGTCATTTTCAAACAATTTAGGACAATTTTCTGCCTGTTTTTAGTGTCTGCTGGAAGAAAGACACTAAAGAAACTGCAGGAAAACCAGAAAATAGATGGTTTTTGGTTTTAAAAAATGCACCAAACTTTCTAGAAACTTTCCAATATTTTGGTCTAAAAGCATAAAAATCCAGAAAATGTATATGTTGTATATGTTATTGTTATTGTAATTATTATCTTTACTGTAGTAAACTGTAGTTAGTGCTGCTCTGAAAGATTTTTGCTGCTCTAACACTGGAAATTTCCCCTGACCTGGGGAGTAATAAAGGACTGTCTTGTCTTAAAATGTCACTTCTGTGAAGTATTCCATCGTCTCTGTAGAATCAGACAGTTTAAAGAACTTCTCTGATTCCAAACGCCTCACGCTTCATGCAGAATGATGAAGGACTGATTTCAGAAGGCATTTCCCTGATTTCAGCCTTTGTTAAAGTCACGATTCAAGCGTCTGAGTCAGTCGTTCAGACGCCTCCTCGGTTCTGTAGAGGAACCAGTGCTGAGTAATTTCACTTTGTGTCTGAGCCAAATGCGTCTTTTTATGGGATTATTTCTGCAGTTTTTGTCTCTCTGCTGCTGGAAAACACATCCGGTCACTCAGGTTTCATCTTCTAAAGCAGAGGAAGGAAAATGTTTATATTATCTCTAGAAATAAAACTAACTGACATGAGAAAAGACAGAATAGTTTCATCAGATCACAATGACTGAATGGATCCAGCAGAGGACACAGTTTAAATATTAGTCCTTGAAAATGGAAAGAAAAATGTAAAACCTCCAATCCAGCTTAAATGATGTCAAAAATGTCTAAAAAGACTCAAAATTCTCCAACATAACTCCAAATTTGTCCAAAAATGACTGAGATTTCTTTAAATTATCTGAAACTACTCAAACTTTGTCCATAATTACCCAGAATCACCCAAATTGCCCGTGATTAATAATTATTGGCCAATAAAAGTGGAAAAAAAAAACACAAAACCTCCAACCCAGGTTGGTCTAGTGTCTCCATAAAGTTCCTGTCAGTGTTTATCTGTGGATGATCCATATTTCTACTGAAATACAGTCTTTGGTCCACATTTCACCCGAGATGACTTGACTCTTGCCTGAAATGATTTGAAGTTTGTCCAAAATGAATAAAAATTTGTTCAAAATAAGAATAAGATGGTCTAAAGTTACTCAAAAGTGTCAACAAAGACTTTAAACTTGTCCTAAAATACTCACAAGTTGTATAAAATGAGATAAAGACGGTCCAACATGACTTGAAACTGGTCCCAAAAGACAAAGGTAAATATTGGTTTAAAATGACAAAAAATTGTCCGACATCACAAAAATCAATAATTATTGTGCCTTGAAAATGGAAAGAGATGCAAAATATTCAGTCTTTGGTTGAAATTTCACCAAAGATGACAAGAATCTTGTCCAAAATTGGCTGAAATTTCAAGTCTAAATATGTAAAAACTGGAACCTTGTCTGGTCAGACTTTAACTGCTGCTGGAGCTCCGTCCCTCCGTCCCTCCGTCCGTCCCTCCATCCGTCCCTCCATCCGTCCATCCATCCGTCCATCCCTCCATCCATCCCTCCATCCATCCCTCCGTCCATCCCTCCGTCCATCCGTCCCTCCATCCGTCCATCCTTCCGTCCATCCCTCCGTCCATCCCTCCGTCCATCCCTCCGTCCTCAGGGGGCTGCCGCCACCGTCTGCCCAGGCCAGGTGTCTCTCCTCTGGGCCGCCGCTCTGCTGCCTTCAGGCCTCGTCTGTGGAGAGCAGCAGAGGAGGTTAATTAGCCGTTAAATCCACCTCCAGCATCCAGACGCTCAGTTTGGTGGGAATCCAGCCTGACTAAATGAAATGCTCAGACTCTGATGTTAGATTTTATTGCATTTTTTTTTGCAGTACACTAAAAAAAACTAAATCCTTTAAAAAATGATGAAAATCAGCAACAGGGGAGTTAAAAAACTGATGTGAATGATGGTAACATTAAAAAACTGCAAGTATCTGTCAAATAATTAGATTTTTAGTAGATTTAGATATATTAAAATAGTATCATTGTAGACATTATTTAAAAATACGTCCTGTCTTTTGATAGTTTACGTGTAAATTAATTTAAAAGATATTATCTCTAATTTCACAGATTTAACAGTAAACGGTTCAAGAAAACTACAGTTAAAACTGGTTGAATATTCTAAGATGGACATAAAGATGGATGTAAAGATGAATGTAACGATGGATTAGAGATGGATGTAGAGATGGAGGACCAATATTAGACCATCTTGAGCAAATGTTGATTAATTTTGGACATATTTTGATTGATTTTAGGCAACATTTACCATTTTTAATCATTCTGGGTAGTTTTTTGATTCCATTTCAGCAATTTTAGGATTTTTTGGACACATGTTGATTCCTTTTTTCTTTCACCAATTTTGAGATAATATTCATTTTGGACATATTTTGATTGATTTGGGGCTTTTAATTTTAATTCATTTTGGGTACTTTTTAAAATAAATTTTGGACTAATTTCAGGTCATTTTGGACAATTGTTGAGTTATTTTAGGCCTTTTCTGATTTGTTTTGGAAAACATTTTGAGCAAATGATTCATTTTGGACATAATTTGATTCATTGTAGGCTTAAGTTGCCATTTTTATTAATTCCAAGTAATTTTTGATTCATTTTGGACAAATGTTGATTTATTTTGGACATATTTGGATAGACTTTAGGCAAGATTGAAAATTTTGATTCATTTTGGACGAATATTGGGTCATTTTGGACAAATGTTGAATAATTTAGAAAAAAATGGGTTATTTTGGGCAAATGTTAATTCATTTTGGACACATTTTGAATGATTTTAGACAAAACTGACAATGTTAATTGATTTTGGACCAATTTTGGACAAATGTTGATTCGTTTTGGACATATTTGATTGATTTTAGACAAAATTTACCATTCTGATTAATTCTGGGTAATTTTTGATTCATTTTGTACCAATTTTAGCTCATTTTGGACAAATGTTGATTCATTCTGGACATATTTTCAGTTAGAGTCCTCGTATCACCACGTGTTTGTTATTTAAACCCGCCGTAGTCTTGGTTTATTGAACACGTCTGTACTCTGAGGCCTGTTTCCCTGCAGACGGTCGGTTCTAGCAGTCAGCAGCAGCATTCATGGATGAACCGTCCAACAGATGTCACCGCGGACAGACGAGTTCATCTCTGAGTGTTTCTGCTTCACTGAAGGGTTCTTCAGTGTTTGAGGAGCAGGTTTTGGCTTCCAGAGAATCAGATCCTCTCAGGGTTTAAGTTCAGCGGGAAGATGAAGCCAACGGTTGCCTGGAAACAGAACAGAACAGGCCAGTTTATAAAGAGTCAGTCACATGAAGCCGTGATTTTGGTGGAAAAATCCTCACGTTTGGACCAAAATCCTGACCAGATTCTGCAGCTGAGATGTTCCAGATGAACCCAGAGGAAGAGTTCCTGATCTGTTCTGGACTTAATAAGTGCTGGTAATAAAATGTGCTCAGTATTCAGAGAAGGACAGCAGCCACATTAAATCATTTAGATAATGTGTTGACCTCAGGGAGTCCAGGATGTGGTCGGACGGTTAAAACATCCTCAGACGCCTCCATACAGATCCTCTATTATCATCAGGACACTTCTGAGGAGGAACGTCTCAAAAAACTCATCTACTGGTCAAAGTGAGACGCCTGAAGGAACCGAGTTTACATCCAGTCCATGTGAGGACAACAATGAAATGAAATGAATGAAAAATGTCCAAAATTACTCAAAAATTAGTTTAGAATGACTCAAACTTAGTCTGAAATGATTCGGAAAATGTTCAAAATTAGTCTAAAATGACTCAAAAATGTTCAAAATAACTCAAAATTTGTCTAAAATGACCAAATAAAGTGATCAAAAAAGACGATTAGTTCAGGATGACACAACAAATGTCCAAAATGAAGAACCAGATGTTCTGAGGAGGTCAGGAAGGAACTTTAATCCTATTTGGTTGATTTTTTTTGTGCCAAATTTGAGTTTTTGTCGCAATCTCACCTGTTTTGTGGTGATTTTGTTCCTTTATGGTCCTTTTTCTGTTAATTTTGGTATTTTTTTGTGGTGATATTGGTATTTTTTTTGGTTACTCTGATCCTTTTTCTGGTAGTTTTGGTCCTTTTTGTGGTGATTTTGGGTGCTTTCCTGACATATTTGAACCTTTCCAGGCTAACCTTAACTCTTTTTGGGGTGATTTTGTGTCATGTTGGTTGTTTTTGTGTTTATTTTACACGTTTTTTGTGCTGAATTTAAGTTTTTGTTGTAATTTCACCTGTTTTGATGGTAGTTTGGGTCCTTTTCGTGGTAAATTTAGCTGTTTTTGTGGTGATTTTCCATGCTTTTGCAGGAATATTTGAATGCTTTAGGGTGGTTTGGGCTCTTTTTGGGGTAAATGTTGCAAGTTATTTGTGTCAAATTTGAGTTTTTGTCACAATTTCACTTGTTTTGTGGTAAATTTGGTTGTCAGTAGGTCTACTCTAGAACTTTCTCCAGGGGACGTTCTCCTCTATGGACTTCAAGGACCTTGAACTCTGGAAATATTCCCAGGATGAAGGTAGAACTCTGATCATTGATGAAGTTACTGGAAATGAAGAACCAGATGTTTTGAGGAGGTTCTGGGGGTTCAGGTTTTTGTTTTTGTGTTATTTGAGTCTGAATCATGAGACTTTATGTTCTTCCATGACGTCCTTCAGCAGCAGAGTGGATTCCGGACTCCTAAGGGTGGCGTATTGATCGGCCCCCTGCAGGTCTAATATGGCCGCTGTCGCCCTGTCAGCCCTGTGATTGGCTCCCAGGAATGATGTCGTACGCTGCCTTTTAATTTATGAGCCTGTGTGGCAGCTGGAATGAAAGTGGGAGTGGCTCACGTCGGTTCCTCATCAGGAGATTAGCTGCACTGTGATAGATGTTTGCTCATCGATCTGCAGTCAGAGGAGGAATATTTTCATTCAGCAGCAAATACGTCTGTCTGGAGGAAGATATTCGTTTAATACTGATGGAGAGTTCTGTAGCAGAACACAGAAGAGAATTTATGAGCTTATGTATTAGTAGAAATATGGATCCATCCATATATGTGTGTATATATATATATATATATATATATATACACACTTACAGAAACTTTATGGAAACACTATACCTCCTTTGTTTGAACATTTTGAACTTTCTTTCATTTTCACAGAGCAGTAATTAAACTCTGTCCTCTCCTGGATCCGTTGTAATCATTCTGATCTAATGAAACTGTTCCATCGTTTCTCATCCCTTTTCCAGGCTCCATTTCTGCAGATATTCAACCTTTAGTTTCAGCTTTGTGCAGCAGCACAATAACACCACAGAAGTGAGTGTTTGAGCTCATTTCATCCCAGTAAGTGTGAGAAGCTGCCAGCTGGTTGGTGGTCACAGCTCCTGGAAGGCTTTCTAACAGGAGAACGTAACGCAGTTAGTTTGGGTTCTTACGTCCTTTTGTTTGACAGTCGATGTGAGAATTTTGGTCTCGCCCCGGAGCTGTGGCTTATTTTGCTAAATTAGTGCTCCTATGATGTGCAAACCAGCCAGGAATGAGCCGGCGGTGGCTTAATAAACCAGGACATGTGGCGTAGCTGGGGCAGATAGCTGAGCGCTAGCAGCAGAGATTCATTCTGGCAGGTCAGGACGAAAGGGCGAGCTGGCAAACGGACATGAATCGCTGCGTTGGCTTCAGCCTCGGGAATGTGCAGCGGTGTGCTGACCAAACCGGTGGATAATTTTAGATCCATGGTTCTGCTGCCAGTGAACACTAACACAAAGCTGCAGCCAAACATTTAACAACAACAACGACCGTTCTTCAACGCAAAGCAAAGCAGCGACAGCGTGTTCCTCTGCAAACATCAGTGCTGCCTGAGAGGATAAACAGCTTTCAGGTTCTGTTGTTGCTGCATCACATTTAACAGTCCTTTATTCCATTTACTCTGTGGAAAACTCCAGTTCCACAGAGCATGATACTGCCACCACCATGCGTGATGGTAGGTTTGGTGTTCTTGGGGTTAAAAAGAAATCTGAGATCCGCCAAAGACCATCTGAAACCAGTCCTCAAAAAGGTTTAAAACCGGGACCAAAACCAACCCTAAACCAGTCCATAAAAAATGTTCAGAACAAGTCAGAATACAGTCTGAAACCAGTACTAAACCAGTCCTAAAACAGATCTGAAACCAGTCCAAAACCAAAACTAAAACCAGTTTTATAATTAGTCCGAAACCAGTCCTAAAAAAAGTCAAAAATCTATACAGTATCAGGACCAAAACCAAACCTCAACTACTCCTAAAAAGTCCAAGACCCGCCCAAGACCGTCTGAAACCAGTCCTCAAAAAGGTCTAAAACCAGGACCAAAATCAAACCTAAACCAGTACAAAAAAAGTTCAGATCAATCAGAAAACAGTCTGAAACCAGTCCAGAGGTTCTTCTAGAAAGCCCCAGAGCATGATACTGCCACCTCCATGCTGGATGGTAGGTTTGCTGTTCTTGGGGTTGAAGGCCTCACCTTCAGTTTTTGTTCCATCTGACCTCAGAACTTTCCTCCAGAAACTTTTCTTTGTCCATGTGACGAGTGGAGCTTTAATGTTCTGCTTCTAGAGGAAGAACTTCCTTCTTCATGGATCCTCTCAATTCATGTTGATGTAAAACCCTCCAATCAATCCACAAAAAGAATCAAGCAAAAAACCTGTGAAAATCTGGCAGAAAAACGTGTTAAAAATACTGTACCATTCAAAAACTGTAAATATCTGTAAGAAAATTGTGTTTTTTAGCAATTTATTTTACAATTTACAGTTAAACTGTGTGATTTTTAAAGTCAAATGCTGTAAAAGAACAAAAAAATCAGTTAAAAGTTGTGTTATGTTGCTGTAACATTCAAAGACTTTGAAGTGGTGAAAATAACTGTAAATATCTGTCAATAATAACACTTTTAGCAGATTTAAACACAGTTAAACAGTTTAATTTTGCATTCCATAGAGGAGGTGGGTGAGAGGAGGATGTTGTCAAAGCTCACATCCATCATGGACAATCCCTCTCACCCACTGCATGACACTGTGGGGTCTTTAAGCAGCTCCTTCAGCAGCAGACTGAGACATCCACCCTGCAAGAAGGAACGCTATCACAGGTCCTTCATCCCATCTGCTATAAGACTTTACAACATCAGCATCACTGGCTGATGTTAACATAAACTGGACTATATCATTACCACCCCAAACCATAAAATTTGCACTGACATTCTTGCACTGCACATCTCTGCACTTTTAAACTTATTTTTATTTTTATTTTTTCTGTTAAAAATTTTGCCACCCTTGTATATATTGTAAATAAAACTGCTGTAACAATGTAAATTTCCCCTGGAGTGGGGAGAAATAAAGAACTTTATCTTTATCTTATCTTATCTTTATCTTAAGTTTTGCAAAAGATCAAATTACCATTGAGAAGAATCAAAAATAGGAAATCTGTGTTTACAGTTCTAATATTTTCATCAAAATACATCAAAAACAAACCAGATCCTGTGAAAACAATCAGACCTCCATGGTTCATCTGGTTCTCTACTAGTGAAACTTTTCTTGAAGGTTTGGATCATAAAGAGTGACTTTCCGTCTCCAGCAGCAGAAGTTCTGCTTCATATCGACGTCTGAGGTTCTGTTTAGCTGAACTTTCTGAACCAGGAGGATCGATGTTGGTCCATTGATTTGTTAAATCAGGGAAGTCGTCGTCTCAGATCATTGAAATTCTTTCTACGGCTTCATGTCCTCGTTTCCCTCCATCTCCAGTCTGCCAGGTGGCTAAAATAACACGTAGAAAATGGAAAACCGCAGAGAAAAACGTCACTTTCTCATCAAATACTGAATCCTGTCATTCAAGAGAGGAACAATGTACATTTTTATCAGCTTCAAGTGTCAGTAATTATTCAATGCTGTCATTTTGGAAAAGTTATGAGTGATTTTTGGGACATTTCATGTCAAAATACCAAAAAAAAAACCCCAAAAACTGGAACCTTGTCTGGTCCAACTTTAACCCATCAGATTCTACTGATGTTAGAGCCTCAATAGTTGGAGAAATGTGGACCAAAGACTGGATTTTAGTACAAATATGGATCCATCCATAGATATAGATGTACAGGAACTTTATGGAGACACTAGACCAGCCTGGATCGGAGATTTAGCAGCTTTTTCCCATTTTCAAGGTCCAATAATTATTCATTGTTGTAATTTTTGACACGTTTCAAATCATTTTGGACTAATTTTAATAGATTTCTGATGGGTTTCAGGTCATTTAAGACTAATTTATGTAATTTATGACAAATGTTGGACAAATTTCAAGTCATTTTTGACAAGATTTTGTGATTTTGGACAAATTCTGTGATTTTTGGACAAACTTCAAGTAATTTTAGAGAAATTTGTGTGCTTATGGAGACATTTAGTGTGATTTTGTACAAATATCAACTCATTTTGGACCAATTTAGAGCTTTTTTGGACACGTTTAAAGCCTTTTGGACAATTCCTGATTGATTTTGACAAGTATCAAGTAATTTCAAGACAAATTTGTGTGATTCAGTCCAAATATTGTCAGAACTTAGTTTTCAGTTTACCAACAAACGAGTCCAACCTGAGGTGGAGTTTAATGACTTCTGTCTGAACTGACCCACATCCTCATTCCAGTTTTACAGTTTTTTTTCTCAGAATCAGAAAGGTTTTCCAGTGTGGTGTTTGTATTTAGGAGAACGTCACCCGAGGGTTTAAAAGCTAAATTCTACTCCCAGCCCTGAATCCTCTTTATGTCTCTGGAGTTTCCTCCTCTGGTTTGCTGCCTTTGTCTTCTGGTTTGTTGAGCTTTTCAGAGGATTCCTGCAGCTTTGAGTCGTTTCCAAATCCTCTGAATCCAGCGGACGCCTTAGTTTCTGTTTCTGTTCTCTGGTTTCTGTGATTCCTGCTGTCCTCAGAATGCTGCTAGCTCTGAGATATCTGTGAACCTCAGCTGGTCCCATCGACAATATGAAGACATTCAGGACGAGATTAAAGTTTAAACATCTAAAAACTGGAACCTTGTCTGATCAAACTTTAACCCATCAGATTCTACTGATGTTAGAGCCTCAACAGTTGGAGAAATGTGGACCAAAGACTGGATTTTAGTAGAAATATGGATCCATCCATAGATAAACACTGACAGGAACTTCAAGGAGACACTAAGCCAGCCTGGATTGGAGGTTTTTCACTCCCCCCCCATTTTTAAGGATTGATATGAAACATTCTCTGCTGGATCCATTCAGTCGTCCTGATCTGATGAATCTATTCTCTAAATGAACTAGTCGAAACCTTGTAAGAATCTGAATAAATCCGAGCTGCAGCTGCTGAATTCAGAGGTTAAAGATTAAAAACTACAAAAGCGAACTGGTTGTAAAAGCTCCTGATTCGTCCTGCAGGAGATGAAATGTGCTCTGGGAGAAACAAACCAACCCTAAACGTCTTCTCCTCCGTGACCTTTTCCTCCACAGAAGCAGAAATAAATTACATCTTCATGCAAATGTCATCTTTGTGCAGAACGATGCTCCAGATATCCATCAGCGCTTTAAAATATTCACACAAACACATTCCTCCTCCTCCAACAACACATTTGCATCCGTGGCTCCTGTTTGTGTCCAAAGCTTCCCTTCTGGGGGCGAATCAGACCAACCGAGGCCTGGATGTCTGAGAGACGAGACCCTGGAGACACGAAACCTGCTGTTGGAGCTCCAGGAAGCCAATTAGTCGTCAGCAGCTAAACGACGGCTTCGTTCTGAGCAGAAACAGGTTAATAAGGGTCCAGTTCTTAAAGATTTACACCTGAAAACTGTCCAGAAGCACTCAAACCTTGGCCAAATGACTCCAAGCTTTTCAAGAAAGCCTTAAAACCATCTACGAAATACCTAAGAAATGGTTTAAAATGACTCCAAACTTTTCAAAATCATTCAAAATTTATCAAAAATGGCTTCAAACCTCCATACAATAACTAAAAAATGGTTTAAATTACTTGAAACTCATGTAAAATGACTCAAAAGCATCAAACATGACTAATGAAGAGTTATTGGTCTGAGAAAATCAAAAAAAAAAATGCAGAAATGTTCAAAGTTAAACTTCGTCCTAGTTGTCAGACATTATTTTAAGTGGATTTGGTTTGGTTGTTTTTCATTCTCTGTAATGTCTTTTTTTTTTTGTCTTTATGACACCGAGCATGTCTGAAATGGATCCATATTTGTACTAAAATCCAGTCTTTGGTCCACATTTCACCAACTATTGAGGCTCTAACATCAGTAGAATCTGATGGGTTAAAGTTGGACCAGACAAGGTTCCAGTCTTTAGATGTTTTAACTTGAAACTGTTTAAAATTACTTGTACTTGCTCAAAATAACTCATAATTATATGAAATGAGTTGAATTTCTTCTTAAAATGTCTTCAAATTCTGAAAAAATGACCCAAAATTATTGAAAATTCATCCAAAATGATGAAAAATTGTTTTAAAAAATGACATCAAATTTGTCCAAAATGACTGAAATTTCCAATTCCAAAATGTCTCATCATTTGTCCTAAATTACTTGAAATATGTCCAAAATGACTCAAAAATCTTCAAAAATGATTTTAAAAATTACCAAAGTATATCTAAAATTGGCTTCAAATTGTCCAAAATGATTGACAGTGATCCCCCAATAACTCTAAAATTTATAAAACTTGTCCAGAAATGACTTCAAATTGTGCAAATTAACAATAATTAATAATTACTGGTCCTTGAAAATGGAAAAAAGTCTAAAACCTCTAATCCAGGCTGGTCTAGTGTCTCCATAAAGTTCCTGTAAGTGTATATCTATGGATGGATCCATATTTCTACTAAAATACAGTCTCTGGTCCACATTTCACCAAAGATGATTTGAATCTTCAAATTTGTCCAAAATGACAAAAAACAATTGTCCAAAATAAGGTAAAGACGGCGCTAAATGACTTAAAACTTGTGCAAAATAATATAAATATTGGTGTATAATGACAAATAAAGTGAATAATTGAAAAAAGTGCAAAATCTTCAGTCTTTGGTCGACATTTCATCAGAGATGATTTGAGTTTTGTCCAATATTACTTGAAATTTGTCCAAAATGACTCAAAAAGGCCCAGAATCAGACAGAGTTGGTCCTAAATGACTTCAAACTGGAATGAACTGAAAACTTTCCACAACAACTCATAAGCTGTCCAAAAATAGTCAAATGTTGTTGAAACTGAGATAAATGCCGTCTAAAATGACTCTAAGGAACAATTATTAGAGTCCACAGTTTCTAAATGAGGATGATGATGGGACTCCAGGAAGTAAAATTACTCACAATTACCTGAAATATCTCAGAACTGTTTAACAAAAATGTCTCAAATAGAATCCGATGTTAGTTTTGTGTCTAGTTGTTGTTTTCTGTCTGGTTTTTGTCATTTTGTCTCGTTTTGGCTTTTTGTGTCTCATTTTTGTCATTTTTTCGCTTGTTTTTATCATCTTGTATCTCATTTGTGTAGTTTTGTGTCAGACTCGGTGCTCAGGTTTCCAGCAGCCTGTCTTTAACATCCTTTTTGTTTCTGCCTTCAATCATTTCCGAGTGTTTTGTCGGCGCAGACCTCGTTTCTTCCAGGGCGGTTTATTTTGGGGATCTGCAGATGAACTTCCTGTTTTGATGAGTCTTTTATTTGTGTGACTTTGATTTGATGTCGTCGCTCCATTTTCCCCGGAGTCTCTTTAAAAGCTTCTAGAGAAAACGAGATTCCAGAACGACTTCTTTCAAACCGTGTGGGAGACGTTTGTGCTGCAAAGCCTGCTGGGAAAAACCTCAGGAAGCCGAGGGTTCGTCTTCATTTAGGGTTTTAAATCAGTCGGAGCAGATCAGAGCAGGAAACTCTGGAGATGGTTTCACTTTCTACCGTTTACTGGGAGTAAATTTAAATTCCAGATGAAAACCAGAAAATATCTGAATGAATTCTGAGCATCTCAATTCAGCTTTATCATCTCCTGCTGCAATTTTACATAAAATATCATTTATATATGATGTTTTATTTTGAAAAGCCATTGTGTTTCATGTTTTTCCAGAATAAACCTGAAGAATAATAAGTGATTCAATGATTTTTAAACACTGAATTAGCATAAAATAAATAAATAAAAACAAATACAAACAAACAAAATAATAATTTACGAAACAGGCCAAAAGTGTAAATAACATCAAAAATCTTTATTTTTACAAACAGTAGTTTGTTCTTTACAATGTTTGAAGTAAATAAATATAAATATCTAAAGATATAAATATGTATAAACATATAAACCACCATGCTTCACATCATGATGCTGCCACCACCATGCTTCATATCATGATGCTACCACCACCATGCTTCACATCATGATGCTGCCACCACCATGCTTCACATCATGATGCTGCCACCACCATGCTTCACATCATGATGCTGCCACCACCATGCTTCATATCATGATGCTACCACCACCATGCTTCACATCATGATGCTACCACCACCGTGCTTCACATCATGATGCTGCCACCACCATGCTTCACATCATGATGCTACCACCACCGTGCTTCACATCATGATGCTACCACCACCATGCTTCACATCATGATGCTGCCACCACCGTGCTACACATCATGATGCTACCACCACCGTGCTTCACATCATGATGCTGCCACCACCGTGCTTCACATCATGATGCTACCACCACCGTGCTTCACATCATGATGCTACCACCACCATGCTACACATCATGATGCTACCACCACCATGCTTCACATCATGATGCTGCCACCACCGTGCTTCACATCATGATGCTGCCACCACCGTGCTTCACATCATGATGCTGCCACCACCGTGCTACACATCATGATGCTGCCACCACCGTGCTACACATCATGATGCTGCCACCACCGTGCTACACATCATGATGCTGCCACCACCGTGCTACACATCATGATGCTGCCACCACCGTGCTACACATCATGATGCTGCCACCACCGTGCTACACATCATGATGCTGCCACCACCGTGCTTCACATCATGATGCTGCCACCACCATGCTTCACATCATGATGCTGCCTCCACCATGCTTCACATCATGATGCTGCCTCCACCGTGCTTCAGATAATGATTCTGCATATTGACACTGAAACTTTTTTAAAAAAATGTCTTTTCTTAAATTACAAACAATATTTAATAAAATCACAGAAAATAAAAGTATTAATTTGGATATTAACTTTAAACTAACAGGAAAAAACTATAAATAACATCAAAAAGTGCTCATTTGTTTTGGTTTTTATTACGGTGGACCATAAACTTTATTATTCTGCTGCATTTAAAAACAGTTACTGATATTTTCAACATTTCTTTTACATGCTTGCAGAATTCCACCATTTTTCAGGTATTTTTTGTTGTTTTTGTTGTTGTTTTTTTTCATTTTGTTGACTATTTATCCTGTTTCTGATCATGTTCAGTAGAATCTGAAATAAGAGGCACAAACGAGGTGACTTCAAACTCCCCCAAACTCCTGGTGACTCACGGTGCATTTGCGGCCAAGAAAAATGGAATCCTCAGAGCTTTTAGGTGCTTATTTTCACCCGGCGGAGCATTAAGCTTGTTATTGGCAGCGAGGGAAGCGCTGCTCTTCAGTCTAATAAAAAAGCCATTCAGCCGAGGGGAGAGGAGCCTCTTCACAGGCCTTCAGCTTCACAGGCCTTCAGCTGCTGCTTTCTGGCCGCCCAAACACAAGAAAGACGCGTTTCAAGCAGAATGCTGCAGAGACAAATGGAAGTCTGCTGCTTTAGAATGTATTTATGAGGAGCTGTTAGAGATAAAACTCTCAGAGCTTCAGAGAGCAGCGATAAACCGCTTTAGAGACAGAAACTCTGGAGGTGAAGGAGGTCGGAGGCAGATCTGGAATCATGTTGAGCTCATTTACATGTTTCTAGTTTCACTTTTTGAGTTATTAGAATGTTTTCATGCTTTAATGTTCAAAAAACAGTCAGAGATGCAGCTTCTTTTCTCAGATTCTGTCCAAAACTCTTCATTTTAGCTGCTGGCTCATTAAGAAACGCCTTAAAAACATGTTCTAGTTGCATCTTTTCACTTTTTCATCACTTTGCAGTCATTCTAATTTTTAACCTTTTGTGCCTCATTTTTGTTATTTTGTGTCTTATTTTTGTTGTTTTGTGTCTCATTTTTGTTTTGCATCTTGTTTTTGTTGTTTTGCGTCTCATTTGTGTTGTTTTGTGTCTTGTTTTTGTTATTTTGCATCTCATTTTTGTTGTTTTATTTCTGTAGTTTTGTGTCTCATTTTAGGCGTTTTGTGTTTTTGTTCTTTTATGTCCACTTTGTGTCTTGTTTCTGTCAACAACAAGAATAAATAACTATTTGTAAAAATAGAGATTTTTGATATTAACTGAACTTAGTACTTTGTCCTCTTTTTTCAAATAATATGTAAATTATTATGTTTTTTCTGCAGTTTTACTTGATATTCTCTGTAATTTAACAAGACAAAGAACCTCCAGTTTTATCACTTTCCGGAGGTTTTCCTTCATGAATATTTCATTTTCTGGCACAAACAGTAGAAATCCGGGCAGGAGATGAGCTGAAGACTGTTTTTAAAACCACCCAATGTCTTTTATTGTCTTCGTCCTGCAGCGTCTTTTCTTTGTTTTCTCTGTTCGTTCTGCAGAGCTGGTTTAAAAACAGAAGCATTTCCTCGGACTGTTGGTCACTTATTCATAATATAACCAAAATAAAAAGACAAAGAAGATCCCAGTTCTGTCGAGTTTGTTCCTCCAATGTTCTGCTGAGCTGAGAGAAGCTCGATGCTTGATAGATTCTCCTCCATGAAGCTGTCGGAGCGACACGACACTTAAAGATGGAGCTCAGAAACCCGGGAATATTCAGTGTTTCATCAAAAAAGAAAAAGATTCAGAATAAAAAGCAGCAACAGGTTTCTTCCACTTGAATGTTTCTTTAAAAACTAAAGTTAAGTTGTAATAACTCATGAAACTTCATTTTTGTTCACCAAAGTTCCTGATTTCAGCTCCGCTCTCTAAAATAACACAAGAAGACAGAAAAGGATGCTAAAATAATATGAAAATACACAAAAAACACAAAAACAATACAAAAGGATACTAAAATTACACAAAAATGAGGCAAAATGATGCTAAAATAACACAAAAATTATACAAAAAGACACTAAAGATGCAAAACAACACGAAAAGACAGCAAAGGAGGCTGAAATTAAACAAAAATTTCACAGACACAAAAACAACACAAAAGGATGCTAAAATCACATAAAAATTACACAAAAGAAAAAAATTACACAAAATACCACAAAAAGACAAAAATGACATAAAATATGGCGCTCAGAAACCCGGAAATGTTCATCGTTTCCTCAAAAAAAAAAAAAAAAAAACACCTTGACCAAAAAGCAGGTTTCCAGGAACACAGAAACAAACAAACACAATGAGTCAAACTCAGGTTTACAGACTTTAACATACAGAAAATATTTAAATGTGTTCCTCTGCTTTCTAAAAACTGTCCAGAATTATTCAAAACTTGTTGACAAAAACTCACACGTGATCCAAAGTTACCTAAAATGTGTAATAAATAAAAACCTGCAACGAACGACTAAAACACAAGTTACACGAACAAAAACCTTCCCAAAGTGACTAAATATGTCCTGAATTATTCCAAAAAGTCAAGAAACATGTCGAAAAACATCTGAAAAATTAATCAGAAATCATCCAAAAAGACTGAATTTTGACAGTGACTCAAACTTAACTGTCCTGTTGTCTTCATTTATGGGCACTAGAAAATGTTGTTCCCTTGTCTGAAAAAAATCCAAAAATTCATCAAAAAAATCCCCAAATTTATAAAAAAAATTCAAAATTTCCTTAAAAGTTTTATTCAAAAATAAAATCTGAAATGCTCAAAAAAGTCCAAAAACACCTATAAAATGAAACTAACTGTGCTAACATGCTAACTATGCTAACTGTACCAAATATGCTAACCATGCTAACTCTGTGTTTCCTCAGACACGCCCCAGAAGGATGGTGATTACACTGCTAACTGCTAGCCATGCTAACCATGCTAACTATGCTAACTCTGTGTTTCCTCAGACACGCCCCAGAAGGATAGTGATGACACTGCTAACTGCTAGCCATGCTAATTATGCTAACCATGCTAACTGTGCTAAATATGCTAACCATGCTAACTCTGTGTTTCCTCAGACACGCCCCAGAAGGATGGTGATGACACTGCTAACTGCTAGCCATGCTAATCATGCTAACTATGCTAACTCTGTGTTTCCTCAGACGCGCCCCAGAAGGATAGTGATGACACTGTTAACTGCTAACTGCTAGCCATGCTAACCATGTTAACTGTGCTAAATATGCTAACCATGCTAACTCTGTGTTTCCTCAGACATGTCCCAGAAGGACGGTGATGACGCTGCTACCCATGCTAACTGTGCTAACCATGCTAACCATGCTAACTATGCTAACTCTGTGTTTCCTCAGACATGCCCCAGAAGGACGGTGATGACTCTGCGTCCTCGTCAGACTCCGCCTCTGACTCCGCCTCCTCGCTGTTCAGCCACTGGGGTCGTGACCTTGGACCGGAGAGCCGGAGGGCGGCGCTCATGAAGTTCCGTTACTACGGATACAACGGTTACCTTAGCGACCGCATCTCCCTCACCAGACCGATCCCAGACCTTCGGCCGGACGGGTCAGTAGAAATAAAAAATAAAATAAAATAAAATAAAATAATTAATGTCTGACTGGACGGGTCAGTAGAGTTCAAGAAAATAAAACATCTGTTTAATTTAAACCTAAATATTTCTTTAAAACTAAACTCAAGTTGGAATAATTAATGAAACTTCATTTTTGTTCACTGATTTCAGCTCCGCTCTCTAAAATGACATAAAAATAACTCAGAAAGACACAAAAATAACAGACAATTGACACAAAAAGCACAAAAAGATGTTAAAAAGCACAAAAATGACATAAACAGTATACAAATGGATGCTAAAAATACACAAAAATACACAAAACATGCCAACATAACACAAAAATGACACAAAAAGATGCTAAAATAAGACAAAAATGACACGAAAAGTATACAAAAGAATGCTAAAAATACACAAAAAGATACAAAAACATGCCAAAATAACACAAAAATGACAGAAAAAGACACAAAGAGATACAAAAAGACACAAGGACACAAACTGACGCTAAAATAAAAATTACAGGATGACACAAAAAGACGCAAAAAGAAGCTAAAATAACACAAAAATGTCAAATCCCTTAGAAAGCTGGACATGTTGGAATTTCTCCACCGTTCATCTGATCTGGACGTAAAAACTCAGATTAAAACTAAAAGTCTGAATTTAAACTGATTAAATCCACAGTTGAGATGGAATCCTGGAAATTGCTAAGAACTTTAACTGATTCATATTCCAGAGTTTTTATGAAGCTGTGAGGATATTTTCTAACTGAATCTCCTGGTTTTGTAGAGTGTTCTATGAAGCTATCAGGGTATATCTGAGGACGCATCTTCTAACTGAATCCTTCTCCCGGTCCTCCAGATGCAGGAACATGTCGTACTCTCCAGACCTTCCTCAGCTCAGCGTCATCTTCATCTTCGTCAACGAGGCGTTGTCGGTTCTGCTCCGGTCCGTCCACACGGCCATCCAGAGGACGCCGAGGAAGCTGCTGAGAGAGATCATCCTGGTGGACGACCACAGCAGCAGCTGTAAGAACCTTCATTCCTTTATTTTATCTCCATCTGTTTAAAAAAACACCTAAACAAACACAGCAGCAGCCCTAAGAACCTTTATTTATTTATTTATTTACTCTAAATCTGTTTTTTAAATCTCAAAAATCCACAGCAGCAGCCGTGAGGACTTTTATTTACTTATATCTTTTCCATCCATTTAGTAAATCACCTAAAACATCTGAGTCTGAAGCTGTAACGGCAGAAAAAATGACTCAACTTTCACTTTTCCTACGGTTCTTGAACTTCTCACGGGACTGAATCTAAGCTTAAAATCATAAAAATTTCACTAAAAATCTCTTCTTTCTACATGTTTCACTGATAGATCCACTAAATCTGAAGCAAAAAATCTGTTAGCTGTGACCAACAACAATAAGAGACACAAAAAGATGCTAAAATAACATAAAAAATACACAAAAGGATACTGAAATAATACAAAAATGACACGAAATGACACAAAAATTACACAAAAAGACAAAAGAATGATTAAATAACACAAAAATAATGCAAAAAGATGCTAAAATAACACAAAAAACGTGCTAAAATGATACAAAAAGACAAAAAGATGCTACAATAATGCAAAAGGATGCTAAAATAACACAAAAGATGCAAAAATGACACAAAAATAACACAAAAGATGCTAAAATAACACAAAAATGACACAAAAGAATGCTAAAACAATACAAAAATAAGATAAAAGCACACTAAAATAACACAAAAATGACACTAAAGGATGCTCTTTCCTGTCTTTAAATCATCTCTAAACCTGGGTTCCCAGCAGCAGAGAATGAATTTCCCTCCGACAGTCGTGGTTGTTTACGGCTACTGATAAAGAGCTGATTAAAGCCTCGTAGTCGTAAACCAACGGTTTGTTTTCACATTACGGGGCAGAGATCTGAGTCATTACCGTAAATCTGAAGGAGAATCAGATGTTAATAATTTGTATCACGTCCTGCAGAAGGTATTTCAGCACCGCCAGATCAGTAATTAGCGTTCTGAGGAATCTGTCTGAGCAGCTTTTACGGCTTTCTGTTCTTCAGCGAGATTTATTAGAGATAAATCCACGGCCTGAATGCTGATGAGCAGATAAAAACATTCACATTCATTCCTCCTGAAAGATTCATAGGTGTTCCTCTAACGCTATGACCGAGATAGATTCATTAATCTATCTCTAATGCTACGACCGAGATTAATGAATGTATCTCTAACGCTACGACCGAGATAGATTCATTAATCTATCTCTAATGCTACGACTGAGCTCCTTCCTAATGATAAGCGCAAAAAAGCAAAAATACACAAAAACTACACAAAAAGATGCAAAATGATGATTAGATTAAACATAAAATGACACAAAAAGACAAAAATGACACAAAAAGATGCTAAAAATACTCCAAAAAACACAAAACAATGCTTAAATAACACAAAAATGACACAAAAAGATGCTAAAATAACACACAAATGACAAATAGATACAAAAGCATTCTTACATAACACAACTATACACAAAAAGACACAAAACGACACTTAAATAACAAAAAATGACACAAAACACAAAGATACAAAACAATGCTTAAATAACACAAAAATGCCAAAAAGATGCAAAAATAACACAACAAATGACACACAAATTGGCACAAAAGGATGCTAAAAATACACAAAAAGACACAAAAAGGCATAAAACAATGCTTAAATGACACAAAAATGACATAAAACTGCCAGGAGAGGAATATCTCAAGTTTGTAAGAGTGGTCAAAAAACCTGGGGAACAAAAACTGCCTGGGGAGGCATGGTCAGAATGGTAGTAAAACTGCCAGAGGAGGGCTGACTCAGTGTCTGAATGTTTATAAGATTGTCTGGTGAGGGATGAGTCAAGGTGTTCAGGGTATTGAAACTGCATGGGGAGGGATGATTCAATAGTGGTGTACTGGCAGGGGAGGGATATTCAGTTCTCAATAGTGGTGAATCAACCTGGCATAGCATAAGTTGGAAAAAAGGATGGTAAAACTGCCTGGTGATGGAGAGATTAAAGTGTTAATGGTGATAAACCTACTTTGGGATCGATGATTCAAGATGTTAATGGTGGTAAATCTACCAGTAGATGGATGATTCGGGGTCTTAATGATGATGAAACTCCCTGGGGAGGGATGAGTTCAGGTGTTATTGTTCTTCAGAACTTTTCTAGACTACACTAAACACTCATAGTTTTCATTTGTTGAAATAATAATCAACGCCTCAATCAATACTTAAAAATGATTTAGTTGTAGTTCTAATCTCACGTTCCCAATTTTTCTTATTTTATCAACTTTAAACTGTAGAAAAAACTGAGTTTATTGGACAGTGGAATTATATTTATCTAGTTTTTGCTGATAATATTCAAACTTCCTCCTCTTTCAGTCTGAACCCAGCAGTTCTACTCCGTCAGAATAATAACGCTGCTGCTGTTCAGACGTTCGGCCACTTTGGTGTTAAAACATTCAAGGTCATTTTTTATATTTAGAATCTCGTACGAAACACAACGAGGTTCCAGTTTGAAATGAGTCCATCTTCCTTCCAGGTCAGCAGCAAACTGCAGCTCATTAAAGGAAAACAGAGTCAGAGGATCCGTCTGATGGCACTAATGAACAGAAAGAGGAAGCCTGGAGGCAGGATTACTAAGAAATCACAGCCAGGAAATAAAGACGGAACATTGTTGTGAATGTGTTCCGTCCATCTGAAGTCACTCATGAAGATAAATACGGAACCTGATTATCTGAGAGCTCAAAGGGGTTTATTTATGAAACAAACCTTCTGACCTCAGGACATCTGCTGACCTGTGGTTAAAGAAATATCACCAGAAAAAATATTAATACCACAATGTAAAATATATAAGTAAAAGTCTTGCTTTAAAAACTCATTTAACCCGTCCGAACCCAAAATCCATCAATGAGTTTAAAATGCATGTTTTCTTTTTTTACAATACGTTAAAATCACTGCATTTATCAACCAGAACGTGTAAAAACAAAGAATCAAGGTGTGAAGCATTTCTTCTTCTAAGAGCTAAGCAATGCTAATCTACCAGAGGTTCAATGGTTTTGAAACTACCTGTGGAGGGGTGATTCAAGGGTTCAACTACCTAGGGAGGGTGACTCAAGGGTTAAACTGCCTGGGGAGTGATAGCTTAAAGTGTTCATGGTGATGAAACTACCTTGGGATTGAAGATTCAAGATATTAAGGGTACTGAAAGTGCCTGGAGAGGGATGATTCAAGGATGAAATTGCCTGGGGATGGATACCTCTAGGACGAAAAACTACCTTGGGATTGATGATTCAGTGTGTATAGGGTACTAAAACTACCTGGGAGGGGTGACTCAAGGATGAAACTGCCTAGGGAGTGATAGCTTAAAGTGGTAATGGTGATGAAACTACCTTGGGATCGATGATTCAAGGTGTTAACCCTTTGATGTGCAGTGTGGGTCAGGAGACATTCATTTTCCATTGGATTTGGGTCACTTTTGACTCATGTGCATCAAAGGGTTAAGGGTACTGGAACTGCCTGGGCAGGGGAGATACAAGGCTTAAACTGTCTGGGGAGGGATGACTCAAGGATGAAACAACCTGGAAGGATACTTCAAGGATGAGTCTGTCTGGGAAAGATGGCTCCAGGATGAAACTGCCTGAGGATGGTGACCCAAGGGTTAAACTACCTGGGGAGGATACCTCAAGGGTGACACTGCCTGAGGATGCCTGGGGAAGGGTGACCCAAGGATTAAACTACCTGGGGAGGATACCTCAAGGGTGACACTGCCTGAGGATGCCTGGGGAAGGGTGACTCAAGGATTAAACTGTCTGGGGAGTGATAGCTTAAAGTGTTCATGGTGATGAAACTACCTTGGGATTGATGATTCAAGATGTTAAGGGTACCGAAACTGCCTGGGGAGGGGTGACCTTCATTGTTTACAATAAGCAATCAAAGAAATTCAGCTTTATTGAGGATATTTTAACTGCTTTAACTACAGTAAAACAGTATAATAAAGTAAAAAAAACTAATTATTTTTCATACAATAGCATATTTTTTATGTTATTTGAAAGAAAAATCATTTAAAGACTGAAAAATTAGAAATCATTTTTAAATTTTATTTAAAAGATTTTATGAATTTTTACACAATATGAATAATATGTAGCTGAATTACAGAAAAACAATATATTTGATGTGTGACTGTAAAATTATTATTTAAGCGTCTTAAAAACAACAGAATAACTGAATTATTTTACAGGTATTTGTTATTTTCACACATTCTTACTATTTTTTTGGCACCATTACTGCCAGATTTTGAGTTTTTTTTCAGTGTAAAGTTCATTATGAGGTACATGACCAAGTAAAGCTGCAGCGTGGACAGAAAATATGTTGATTCTGGTCATGGTTTCTGGGTTTGCTTTGTTTTTGTCATACATTTAAGTGCTTTATTTTTCTTCTTTTTAAATGTTTTCAATTTGTGTCTGCTTTTCTATGTCCCTTTTCATGTCACTTCCTTTTTTATTTTGAAATTGCCTTTCCTTGTGTGTCGCTTGTGTTTTTACTTCCTCTATTTCCTCCCGTTTGATGATTAGTTTCACCATTAGTTGGATCCTCCAGTCACTTCTGGCTCTATTTTTACAGTCTTGTCTTGTGTTTTGTCTTCTTTTTGATTTGGTGGATTTTTGGGTTTAGTTTCGGTTTTTATTTTTGGTCGTATTTACACCTGGATCACCGCCTTTAGTTTGTTCACCTGTCCAGTAAGTTCCTTGAATAAAGTTTGTTCCTTTCCACAATCTGCCTGCTGTCTGCAGGTTTTGCCATGAAAATACAAGAAACTGAAGCTTAGAATCAGGATATTTGATCCAAATCCCTTCATTCTAGGGTCTTATTTTAAAAACTTGACTAAAATAAATAGTTTGCACTGACCAAAGTCTGTAAAAAAACTAAACATTATCTGCTCCTCGGTGCAACTGAGAATCCAGGAGCCAAAAAAAGGCGTTCACAGGGTTAATTTCCTCTTAGTCTCTGGAGGTTTTTCCTACAGTAGAAGAAACCCCCTGAGACGTCATTAGGGATCTGGTTTGAGCTGGGATATCACAAATTTACTAACAGGAAGCTGCTGTGATAAAGAGCTCAGGGGTGTTGGAAAGATGTGGGAATGAAAAGTCCAACAACAAAAAAAAGAATGTTCCGGGGCGCCGAGGATCAAGTATTTTCTGACCCAGTTCACCCGGAGAGGAAATCTCAGGTCCTACATTCGGTTTTACTTCACGCTGCTGCTTTGGTTTTTGATGTACATACGAAGACAAAGAACTGAATATAAAGGTCAAGATCTACATGCAAAACTAGATTTCTTTAGGAATTACAAAGCCGTGGACTAGTGTTTGTTGTACTTCTAACGTTCCTGAAGCTGCAGCAAAATAATTAGAAAGATTATTC
The DNA here is from genome assembly GCF_022539595.1 of Amphiprion ocellaris. Lineage (NCBI taxonomy): Eukaryota > Metazoa > Chordata > Actinopteri > Pomacentridae > Amphiprion > Amphiprion ocellaris. Next base: position 40,246,958 of record NC_072768.1, read on the forward strand.
CATAATGACAGTTAAACTACACATTATCTTCAAAAAATAGCTCCACCTCCAACACCTAAAACGGACAAATCTGCTTCAACAAAAACACAAATAAAAACAATCTGATGATGTGGCAATGTATAGGACTGTCAGACAGTTGAACTGATGCGGAGTTCTTCCTGTTTTTACAGTTTCTAGCTGATAAATGGTGTAATTATTGGATCTTTAAAATTATTTTTTGAAGAAAAAATGAACAGAAACTCAATCCCAACTGGCAGGTTTTGTGGTTCTGAGGGTTAAACTGTTTACATGAGTTAGAATAACAAGTAAACAGTAGTTTGTGTGTGAAATCGGTGAAAACCCTTTAAAATTTACCAAAATAGAAATCAGAACAAAAAACCAAACTGGAGTAAAACATTAAAAACTATGGACACCTTTCTCACATTTCTACTTCAAACTGCATCTTAGCTTCTAATTAGGAACTTATTTTGACCAACCACCTATCACACGTTACCTAAAAATATTTAAAAATGATAAAAGAATGTCCAAAATTTCTCTGAATATTGTTCAAATGACATGAAAGCTGCTCAAACCTACCAAAAAATTATCCAAAATGACTCAGATTTATCAGAAATTACTAGAAATCTGTCCAAGATGACAAAAACACACAAATAAATCCAATTTGATGATTTAGTAATCTGTAGGATTGTTACAAAGCTGAAGTGATGCAGAGTTCTTCCTGTTTTTACAGTTACTAGCTGATAAATGGTGGAATTATTGGGTTTTTAAAATTACTTTTTGAACAAAAAAATAAACAGACAATTCCAACTGACAGGTTTTGTGTTTCTGAGGATTAAACTGTTTTCATGAGTTAGAAAAACAAGTAAACTTCAGTCTGTCTATAAAATGAGTGGAATCCCTTTAAGACTGACCAAATTAGAAATCAGAACAAAAACCCAAACTGGAGTAAAACATTTCAAACTATGGACACTTTTCTCACATTTCCTCATCAAACTGTATCTCAACTACTAATCAGGAAGTGAAAATAAAAGTTAAAGTTAAATTTTTGCCAGTTTGTTCAGGGTAAGTGTTCACTCGATCTTTTATTCTTCATGGTTGAACCTTCTTCTGAACCGTCTAAACTGTAGCTTCAGACTGAGACACCTGGATGGATGTAAAACTGATCTGGTGTCAGTTTTTTGTCATGTCTCTCTGCTGAACTGATGAAGTTCTGAGACTCAGAAATGATGGGAAAAGTCCATTAAAAAGTGATAAATCTTAGTTCTATTAAAAACTGACACCAGATCAGTTTTACATCCATCCAGGTGAGAACCAGAATGATGTTAAAATTGTCCAAAATGACTCAAAAATGATCCATAATTACAGAAAATGAGTTCAGAATGACGTGAACTTTGTCCTAAATGACTCAAAAATTATCCCAAAGGCACAAAAATGATCCAAAATGATGAGAAAAGATCCAAATTGACATAAAACTTGTTGAAAATTATCAGAAAAATTGTCCAAAATGAGTCAGAATTCACCCAAAATGATTCAAGAATGATCCAAACTGACTGAAGATTTACAGAACGACACAAAATTAGTCCACGATGCTTCAAAAATGATAGAAAATGACTCAAAAGTGATCCAAAATTACAGGAAATTTGTTGAAAATGAAATGAAAATTGTGTGAAAATACGTGAAAATGATCCAATTTCTGAATCAACAATTGAATAAAATTAGAGAATAAAATGGTTCTGATCAGAAACCAGATTCAGTGTTTAGACTGAGACACCTGGATGGATGTAAAACTGATCTGGTGTCAGTTTCTACCAGAACTCAGGTGTTTCTCCTCCTAAATGTCATGGTTCTATCTGCTGGACTGATGAAGTTCTGAAAAAGTCCATTAAAAAGTGATAAATCTGGACCCACCTCTATGGACTTCAAGGACCTGGAATGTTCTAAGTGAGACTAAACTTAAAGACTGGAAGCAGGAAAGGAGAACGTCCCCTGGAGAAAGTTCTAGAGTAGACATACCGACAACTGGAGAAAGTTCTAGAGTAGACCTACCGACAACTGGAGAAAGTTCTAGAGTAGACCTACTGACAACTGGAGAAAGTTCTAGAGTAGACCTACTGACAACTGGAGAAAGTTCTAGAGTAGACCTACCGACAACTGGAGAAAGTTCTAGAGTAGACCTACTGACAACTGGAGAAAGTTCTAGAGTAGACCTGCCGACAACTGGAGAAAGTTCTAGAGTAGACCTACCGACAACTGGAGAAAGTTCTAGAGTAGACCTACCGACAACTGGAGAAAGTTCTAGAGTAGACCTACCGACAACTGGACTGTTGTCGGTAGGTCTACTCTAGAACTTTCTCCAGGGGACGTTCTCCTCTATGGACTTCAAGGACCTGGAACTCTGGAGATATTCTCAGTCTGAAGGTAGAACTTTAAGTTTGTGGATTTATCTGACATCCAGGTGTGTTTCTGTCCACAGTGGAGCTGAAGGATCACCTGCAGAGCTTCGTGGATGAGACCAACTCTCAGCATGGTCCTGGTTTCATCAAGGTGGTCCGACATGACAAACAGGAAGGTCTGATCCGGTCCAGAGTGAGCGGCTGGAGGGCAGCTTCTGCTCCGGTGGTCGCTCTGTTCGATGCCCATGTGGAGTTCAACACCGGATGGTGAGAAGATTCAATCTGAACCAGAAATATAGTTCATTATTCACAACCAGAAAGCCTGCGAGGGTCCCAGAGCTGCAGCAGCAAAACCACTTCCTGTTGTTACAGGAAGTTGTATTTATTTTATTCAGGAAGTGCTGTAATTACTGTCATTAATCTCGTTAAAACACCAAAATATAAAAACAATCAAGTGATCCATGAACATTAATCGTATTTTGCGATAATGTATGTTTTCATATTTTGTACTTGAACAGCATCAATATGAACAACACTGATGACAACTTCATGTTAGCCTGGATGCTAATATGCTAGTTTGAGAATTTCATGAACCTTCAGTGGACTCTAATAAATTTGGCCAATAATTAAGTTTTCTTTTTTAACAGAAACTGATATTAATATATGAAAATTTATGAAATATTATGGGAATTTTAGCTAACTGCTAGCTGTTCTGATGGAGTTTGAAATTGTTTTTAGTTCTTTAGCTTAGCATTAGAGAAGTGAAGATTTTGGTGAAGAAGCCACATAAAAGTGATAATTTGATTTTTATTATTTTGTATTTTAACAAATTACAAAAATGTTAGTATTAAGCTCATTGACAACAATTTAGTTTTGGCTTGATTGCTAACAAGCTAGTTTTCTAGCTTCTGCTAGCTAGTGTGACAATTTCCAGTGTACTTTACTAATTTAGCTAAATAATTAAAAATTAGTCTTTTTAACAGAACAATACATCAGAAACAGATTTTTAACATTATATATATATATATATATATATATATATATTTAAATATATATATATATATATATATATATATATATATATATATATATATATAATTTTAGCTGACTGCTAGCTGTTCTGGTGGTGTTTCAATTTAGCTCGTTCGTACTTATTTAGCTTACAGGTTAGCGTTATAGTTTTCTGTCTCTTCGGCTCATCTTTGTCTCTGGTGGTTTTATATCACTTTGTGGTCATTTTGTCTCTCTTTGGCTGTTTTGTGTCCATTTTTGGTAGTTTTCTGTCTCTTACTGGTAATTTTTTGTCTTTGTGGTTGTTTGTATCACATTTTGGTGGTTTTGTGTGTATTTTGGTCATTTTATGTCTCTTTGCGTTTTTTAATTGTTGATTTGCATCACTTTGTGGTAGTTTTGTGTATTTTCTTGGTCATTTTGTGTGTCTGTGGTTATTTTGTGTGTCTTTGTGGTCATTTTATGTCTCTTTGCATTTCTTTATGGTTGATTTGCATCATTTTGTGTTGGTTTTGTGTCTTTACTTGCTCATTTTGTGTGTCTGTGGTTGTTCTGTGTACCTTTGTGGTTGTTTTGTGTATATTTTTTGGGTTTTGTTTGTCTCTTTGCGTGTCTTTATAGTTGATTTGCATCACATTGTGGCCATTTTGTTTGTCTTTATGGTCATTTTATCTTTGTTTGCTGTCATTTTTTGTCTCCCTGTGGTTATTTTATGTTACTTTTTAGTAGTTTTCTGTCTCATTGTGGTTGTTTTGTGTCTCTTTGTGGTCATTTTGCATCTTTTAGTGAACAGTTTGTGTCTTTCAGACTTCGTTAAATATCCTAAAGTTACTGTAGATGAAGAATCATGTGGTTCTGAGGAGGTTCGGGGGGGAGTTTGTTCAGATTTGTTGGGTTTCATTCCCTCCTCCTCTGTTTTCTTTTCGTTCCTCTTTGCTCTGAACTCATCTCACAGAATCAACATTTCTCTTCATTTAAATTGAGAAATTACCGTATAATTAACCACAAAGCGGCGACAGCTCCATCTCCATAATTGTCTCCGCCGCGCTGCAATTATCTCCCCGTTTCCAGTCAAACAGCAGTAATTATGGGATGTCTTTATGTTGAGGGATTTTCTGGCTGTTTCCACAATAATGAAGCGTCGTCTCATCAGAATAACAGAATCACATGATGAGGACGTGGAGGAACGTAGGAGCTGGTTCACATGTTCAGCTGTTTGTTCAACCGCAGATAAAACCAGAAAAATCAGAGCAGGAAAAAAAACAACAACAATAAACAGACTTACACGTGTAAATAATGTACATATTTTCAAATTACACAGTTTTTATGTTATTAAAATGAGCAGAAACATCGTTATTTGTCAAATGTTTGCATTTAGTTGAATGAAAAATGATTCAAATTAGTTTAAATTAATTAGTTTTTCCCATTTTCAAATAAGATCCAGTAAAATCACACAATGTTCACATCAAAAATCAGCATTTTTGCAAATATTATTTCATTTTTATAATGTGTGACTGTAAAATAAAAATGTTCTCATCTTCTATCTGATGTTCATATCTTCCATCTCTGATGATCTTCTATCAGTCATGTTCTATCTCTGATCTTCTTATCGTTGATCTCTGATGTTCTTATTCTATCTCGAATGTTCAGTCTCAGACGTTCTTATCTTCTATCTCTGATCTTCTTATCTTCTGTTCACTTACATTCTTGTCTTGTTCCTCTGAATGATTGTGAGGTTTCTTTGTGTTTTTCTGTCCTTCTGGACTCTTGGAGGTACTTTGCATTTAAACGACAGCCTTCAACGTTTGGTCCCTGGAGTCTGATCACGTAAATCCATTCATCTCCTGGTTTCCTGCAGATCAATAAGATCATCTTCAGTCGTCTGAGTTTTCTCGTTGCTTTCTTTGAGCAGACATGAGATCCTTTCTTTCATTAGAGAAGAAAATCAAACGCTTTTCTGTTTTCAGGTCGTGTGAGGAGATTTTCCTCGTCTGACCTTCAGCGTCTTTGTTTCCTCAGAATTCCCTCAATGCTTTTATTGTTGCGGGTTTCAGCCTCAGAGGTTCAGTTTAATCCCAGATGTTTGCTCAGAAAGAAAGTCCAGAAATGAATCCTAATTAAAATTTAAAGGTTCTGGTCTTTTTATCTAGTTTACTTTGAAAAGTTGTTAATACTTTGAGTAGATTTACTTTGAGTTTTATACCATGAATGGTCCTAAAATCTGAAGAAAAATAAAAGATTTTAGTGAAAATGTCTCAATCCAGACGTCAGATGTAAATTTCATTTTCTTAATCAATGATCAGCAGCCTTATTAATCAATAACAGATAAATTCAAGTCATTTTGGATGCTTTTGGTTTCAATTTTGGACAAATTCAGCGTTATTCTAGACCCTTATCTGAACCCTGATGCCATTTTTTGCCATACACTTTATAATGTTTTTGATTTTTGACTAATGTTGCCATTTTGAGGAATTTCTTAGTCAGACTGGACAAAATTCAAAACATATTAGTTTTTTATTATTATTTTTGTCAAATTTTCAGTTTAGAAAAAAATTACATCATTTTGGACAAATTTGAAGTCATTTTGGAAACGTTTTGTTTTCATTTCGGACGAATTTTTGAGTCAGTTTTGACAAAGTTCAAATAATTTTAAACGTCTCTTCTTTTAATTTTTGTCAAATTTTGAGTCAGTCTGGACTTTTTAAAGTTTTGACAAATTTTGAGACAAAGTATTGTCTATTTTACACAATATTGGGTTGTGATCTGCAACTTCATTTGAAGGTCCACTCCTGGATATCCACATCATTTTTCCACCTTCTTTTTATCCAGATACAGGAAGTTCTTGGTTTAACGTACGGCATTTCGTCGTTACATCAGAACTGGTTACATGGAACTAGTTGATGAGTGGAGCAGATGAATACGTCGTCATGTGGCGCTATCAGACGGCTTTGTTTCCATTCTCCGACTGTACGCCACCTTGGATTGTGCTACATTCACTAACTTTTAGCCCTTCAAAGGGACATTATTAGATCAAGATGTAGAAACAGGTCAACATGTTCTGTTATCTTCTAGTAAAATGATTCCTACATGCATGAAAGTCGTTGTTATTCATGACTTTTATGAAGAACTGATCGATATCGTGATGCACGAAATGACTTTGTTTCCATTTTCGCCGGAGTTCCGACTAATAGACTTAAATCGATCTGTAGGAACGAAACTCCAACATAAGTGGAGGACCTTCTGTAATGTTTTATTTCTTGTATTAAACACGTTTTCCTTGTTCTCATGTTTGTAATTTGGACTTTTTGGTTCTTTCTGGACCGACGACCAGCTGCCGTCGTATCTCAGGCTGATAAAGATTTTATGGTGGAAGCGTTGCCAACGTACACAGAGTGACGATATTCATGACAAATGTAAGAGAATTATTTAGTCTCGGTTTGATTTCTAGCAGCGATGTGTGATATCATTGATTTCCCCTCCCTTGAAGTAAAACCCAGGCTGCTTTTCCTCCTACAGATGCATGTTCTATACAAAATATTAATGTGCTCAGAAGTGGAAAATAAAAAGCAGCGTTTTATTTCCCACAAGTCTAGTGAGTTTTGCTGCTGTTGGAGAATCAACCACAACAAGCTGATATGAAGCTACTGCAGCGTGTTTTACATCTGATTTAGCTTCAGATTAACGCAGCCTCTCACAATACTAAATACAGCATCAGAAGAGAGATCTGCAGCTTCACAAAGAATACTGTCTGATTCAGGCTGTAATGAAAATTAAATAAATACATGCTATAATAAACACATAAATGGTCAATAATCTGACAGAACTACACTGTAAAAAAAACAAAATCTGCAATAAAACAGTGAAAATCTGGCGGCAAAGATCCCATAGAAAGAAAAATAGGTGAAAAACAGGAATAGTGTGACTGTAAAAATGTAAAAAAGGTAAAAATAACAGCAGTTATTTAGAAACTAATGTTTTCAGTGGATTTAAATGCAGTAAAAGAGTTTCATTTTAAGGTCAAATGCTATGAAAGAACAAATTACTATAATAAAGGAGATTTTTCATGTCAACATTAATTACAGTTTTCACTTTTTTGCTGTCAAATTGTGAGTTGGTACATTTTTTATTTTGATTTTATTAAATATTATCTGTAATTTAACAGAAAAGACTAAATCACAGATAAAAAAATATTTCGAATTAAATACATTTTTATTTCCAATAATTGCAATGGCAAATAATTGATTATTATTAAAGTGAAACTAATTAAGAATATATTAACTGAAGAAGAAAGTCATGCATGTCAGAAATGTAATGTAGATCAGCTGCAGTACCGGTTTATTCCACCAGGCTGTACAGTCCAGACTCAGGATGTTAATGACTAACCATTAACTGATTATTTTCCATTATAATAGTTTAACCGATTAAAAATCCATTAACTGATAAAGACAAAGAAGAAGGTCATGCATGTCAGAAATGTATAGTAGATCAGCTGTAGTACCTGGTTGTTCCACCAGGTGGAGCCTCTTGTTGTTTGATAAGATTGAGAACTACAGTTTTCTGTGTTTGATCTGAGTTTAGCTAGCGACAGGCCACCATGACAAAGACTCCTGCGGCAGTTAAAGGAATTACATCAGTCAGTGGGATTTTTTTTAGCTTAGATTTGGTCTAGTTTATGACTAAACATCGCCTCACAGCTGAGTAGTTCAAGGACAGTTGGAAAATTGATATTCACACAAGGCTCTGATATTTGGTGTAATTTTGCTGTTAAAAAGAAGTTTTTATTAAAGATAACATCTTTTAAACCTGCTGACAAGGCTTTGTCATGGTGACCTGTCACTAGCTAAACTCAGATCCTTCAAATACAGCAAACAAACTTCAGTTTTTATCTGATTCAACAATAAGGTGCTCCACCTGGTGGAACAACCAGGTACTACATCTTATCTGCAATAAATTCACTGACATGCACGACCTTCTTCTCTATCACAACAACCAACAGCCAACCAACAACCAACAACAACCAAACATCAAGAACCAACCACCACCAACAGCCAACAACAACCAACAGCCAACCAACCACCAACAACCAATCACCACCAACAGCCAACCACCACCAACAGCCAACCAACCACCAACAACCAATCACCACCAACAACAAACCACCACCAACAGCCACCAACAGCCACCAACAGCCACCAACAGCCTCCAACAGCCACCAACAGCCAACCAACCACCAACAACCAATCACCACCAACAACCAACCACCAACAACAGCCAACCAACAACACCCAACCAACCACCAACAACCAATCACCACCAACAGCCAGCCACCAACAGCCAACCAACCACCAACCAATCACCACCAACAACCAACCACCAACAACCAACCACCACCAACAGCCAACCAACAACAACCAACTAACCAACAACAACCAATCAATAACAACCAACCAACAACAACCAACCAATAGCAACCAACAACCAATCACCACCAAAAGCCAACCACCAACAACAGCCAACCAACAACAACCAACCAACCAACAACAACCAATCACCACCAACAGCAAACCACCAACAGCCAACCACCACCAACAGCCACCAACAGCCAACCAACCACCAACCAATCACTACCAACAACCAACCACCAACGACAGCCAACCACCACCAACAGCCAACCAAAAACAACCAACCAACAACAACCAACCAATAGCAACCAACAGTCAACAGCCAACCAACCACCAACAACCAATCACCACCAACAACCAACCACCAAGAGCCAGCCAATCACGACCAACAACCAACCACCAACAGCCAACCACCACCAACAGCCACCAACAAAAACCAACCAACCAACCAACCAACCAACACAACACAATGACCACCAACAGCCAACCACCACCAGCAGCCACCAACAGCCAACCAACCACCAACCAATCACTACCAACAACCAACCACCAACGACAGCAAACCACCACCAACAGCCAACCAACAACAGCCAACCAACAATAACCAATCACCACCAGCAGCCAGCCACCAACAGCCAACCAACCACCAACCAATCACCACCAACAACCAACCACCAACAACAGCCAACCACCACCAACAGCCAACCAACAACAACCAACCAACCAACAACAACCAATCAATAACAACCAACCAACAACAACCAACCAATAGCAACCAACAACCAATCACCACCAAAAGCCAACCACCAACAACAGCCAACCAACAACAACCAACCAACCAACAACAACCAATCACCACCAACAGCCAACCACCAACAGCCAACCACCACCAACAGCCAACCAAAAACAACCAACCAACAACAACCAACCAATAGCAACCAACAGTCAACAGCCAACCAACCACCAACAACCAATCACCACCAACAACCAACCACCAACAGCCAACCAATCACCACCAACAACCAACCACCAACAGCCAACCACCACCAACAGTAACCAACAGCCAACCAATCACCACCAACAACCAACCACCAACCACCAACAACAGCCAACCACCACCAACAGCCAACCAACAACAACCAACCAACCAACCAACAACAACCAACCACTAACAACCAACAGTCAACAACCGACCAACAATCAACAACCAACAACCAACCAACAACAACAACCAACAACCAAACAACAACCAACCAACAACAACAACCAACCAACCAACAACAACCACCAACCAACAGCCAACAACCAATCAACAACCAACCAACCACCAACAACAAACAACCACCAACAACAAACCATCAACCACCATAATAAAACATAATAAAACATAATAATCAGACACTAGATATTGTCCGAATATTATTATTATTATTATTATTATTATTATTATTATTTAGTGGTTACTCCTTTTCCCAAATAATTGGAAGAAATCTAAAATGCAGCCCAACCAAAGCTCAGGTCTTAAGATGGTCATCTTTAACATCCAGAGTCTGGACGGTAGAACCTGATGGACCAACCAGGTACTACAGCTGATCTGCAACGTATTTTCTGACATGCGTGACCTTCTTCTTTGTCACAATTAAAGCATACATTTAAAATAATCAAATCACGGTTCATCTTTAACATCCTGAGTCTGGACTTTACAACCTGATGCAATCTACCTGACATTTTAATGACAGATGACTGTCTTCTTCAACCTCATCGCTTATTGTGTTGGGTTTTACTCGGTTTAACGTGTTCTGTTGGTTCTCTGTCGTCCTGCAGGGCGGAACCGATTCTGCAGCGAATAAAGGAGGACCGGACTCGAGTTGTGTCTCCGTCCTTCGACAACATCAAGTACGACACGTTTGAGATTGAGGAGTACCCGCTGTCTGCTCAGGGCTTCGACTGGGAGCTGTGGTGTCGCTACCTGAATCCGCCCAAGTCCTGGTGGACGCAACGCAACCACACGGCTCCCATCAGGTAGATGCACAACTGCGCAATCAAACAGCTCCCATCAGGTAGATACACAACTACGCAATCACACGGCTCCCATCAGGTAGATACACAACTGCGCAATCAAACGGCTCCCATCAGGTAGATACACAACTACGCAATCACACGGCTCCCATCAGGTAGATACACAACTGCGCAATCAAACAGCTCCCATCAGGTAGATATACAACTGCGCAATCAAACGGCTTCCATCAGGTAGATACACAACTACGCAATCACACGGCTCCCATCAGGTAGATACACAACTGCGCAATCACACAGCTCCCATCAGGTACATACACAACTACACAACCACACGGCTCCCTTCAGGTACATACACAACTACACAATCACACGGCTCCCATCAGGTACATACACAACTACACAACCACACGGCTCCCTTCAGGTACATACACAACTACACAACCACACGGCTCCCATCAGGTAGATACACAACTAAACAACTACACAGCCACACGGCTCCCATCAGGTACATACACAACTACACAACCACACGGCTCCCATCAGGTAGATACACAACTAAACAACTACACAACCACACGGCTCCCATCAGGTAGATACACAACTACGCAATCACACGGCTCCCATCAGGTAGATACACAACTAAACAACTACACAACCACACGGCTCCCATCAGGTAGATACACAACTACGCAATCAAACGGCTCCCATCAGGTAGATACACAACTGCGCAATCAAACAGCTTCCATCAGGTAGATACACAACTATGCAATCACACGGCTCCCATCAGGTAGATACACAACTAAACAACTACACAACCACACGGCTCCCATCAGGTAGATACACAACTACGCAATCAAACGGCTCCCATCAGGTAGATACACAACTGCGCAATCAAACAGCTTCCATCAGGTAGATACACAACTATGCAATCACACGGCTCCCATCAGGTAGATACACAACTGCGCAATCACACAGCTCCCATCAGGTACATACACAACTACACAATCACACAGCTCCCATCAGGTAGATACACAACTACGCAATCACACGGCTCCCATCAGGTACATACACAACTACACAACCACACGGCTCCCTTCAGGTACATACACAACTACACAACCACACGGCTCCCATCAGGTACATACACAACTACACAACCACACGGCTCCCATCAGGTAGATACACAACTAAACAACTACACAACCACACGGCTCCCATCAGGTAGATACACAACTACGCAATCACACGGCTCCCATCAGGTAGATACACAACTAAACAACTACACAACCACACGGCTCCCATCAGGTAGATACACAACTACGCAATCAAACGGCTCCCATCAGGTAGATACACAACTACACAATCACACGGCTCCCATCAGGTAGATACACAACTAAACAACTACACAACCACATGGCTCCCATCAGGTAGATACACAACTACGCAATCACATGGCTCCCATCAGGTAGATACACAACTACACAACCACACGGCTCCCATCAGGTACATACACAACTACACAACCACATCAGGTAAATTTGGTATCAACCCAAGAATAAAGACGTAAAAAGTTTCGTTTTCGTGGAGGAAGTGAGACTCCGGCAGCGTTTTAATTACTAATGACTTGAGGGTCTGATCAGATCCTGTACTAATCTCATTCCTTTTACATGAGACTTTCTCCAACACTAATCTCATTCCTTTTACATGAGACTTTCTCCAACACTAATCTCATTCCTTTTACATGAGACTTTCTCCAACACTAATCTCATTCCTTTTACATTATAACTCCTCCAACACTAATCTCTGTGAATAATTCTGAATGCAATTCTGCGGGTGTCGGTGTGAAACCTGGGGGATGACAAAGCGCATCAGGTGTAAAATAAAACCCTCATTAGAGGCGTTCCACAGATTTAACATGGAGAGGAGGTTTATTTCTGTCGGTCTGATGCTCTTATGTTGTCAGATGGTTTAAATGATACAGATCTGCAGCAGCATCTCCGTATATGATGGATAGAAACGGTTCAGACGCTGAAATCAGCCCAGCTACTGGAGCGGAACCTTAAATGAAGCAGATCAGTGCTGGAGTGTTTCTAGATCTGGACAGAGACTAGAGGACGTGTCCTGCTCCATATCGTAATGGAGGAAGATAAATGATCTCCATTGTTTGTTTCTTTATCCTCCTCGGTACTTTTATTCAGCTCAGATCTTCACAGCGCCCTCAGTTTAATGGTTTTCCAGGCGGTTTTGTCAAAGCGGTGACTAATTCCTTAAGTAACTCTGTGTGTTGCTTTTAATGTTCCTCCTCCTGATTAAACCGAAGCACTCGGACGGTTCCATGCTGGTCTGTTCTTCAGGCTCTGAGCTGCAGGATGTAAAATAACGGAAACCACATTAAAGAGCCACGACTCGGCTTTAATTGAAACCAGTTTACAGCGTTACAGAGGAAACTGTGTGGGAGTTTAAGTCCTTTAAATAAAATAGAGTGGCTTAAAAGTAGCTGCTGAAGGATCCAAGTGCTTCAGTGAACGAAAGAGTCAGAGATGTCCAAATACTTTCAGTTTTAGTTGTATTTAGAGCAGCATTATCAGTCAGTTATCAATTAGCATGAACAAAGTAAACTGCACATTATTTATTGCAGGGCATTAACCTCCTCAGAAGTCTCTGTCATGGTGCCCATTGCTGCTAAACTCCCACAATGCTCATTTTGGGTCTTTGTGTGGTGATTTTACCTGTTTTTGCTGCTACTTTTTATGGTGATTTTGAATTTCTGTGGTGGTTTTGGAACATTTGTGGTAATTTTGCTTCTCTTTGTTGTAACTTTGCTTTTTTATGGTGATTTAACATATTTTTGCTGCTGTCTGGTATCTTTTTATGTTGATTTTGCTTGTTTTTGTTGTAATTTAGCATTTGTTGATGGTGATTTTGTGTCTTTGCGATGATCATTGTCTCTATTTGATATTTTGGATACTATTGTGGTAATTTTGCATCTTTTTAAGCCCATTTTGGGTCTTTATTAGGTGATTTAACCTATTTTTGTGCTATTTTACAGCTTTTTATGGTGATTTTGAATTTCTGTGGTAGTTTTGCATCTTTTTGTGTTGATTTTGCTTCTTTTTGTTGTAATTTTGCATTTAATTATGCCGATTTTGTGTCTTTGTGGTGATTTTTGTCTTTATTTGATCATTTTGAACCCTATTGTGGTCATTTTACGTCCTTCTCTGCTGATTTTGCACCTTTGTGTGGTGATTTAACATATTTTTGCTGCTATTGCATTTTTTTGTGGTGGTTTTACATCATTTTGTGCTGACTTTGCATTTTCTTATACCAATTTTGTGTCTTTGTGGTGATCTTTGTCTTTATTTGATCATTTTGAATCCTATTGTGGTTACTTTGCATCTTTTTATGCTCATTTTGGGTCTTTGTGTGGTGATTTAACCTATGCTTGCTGCTATTTTGCACTTTTTTTGCTGCTATTTTACAGTTTTTTGTCTTAAATTGTGGGAGGTAATGCTCTCTGCTTTAACATGAACTGTAGTCCAAGTGAAGTTTTGTGTTTCTTTGTGTAGTTTTGTAAAACATTTAGTGTCTTTTGTGCTGTGGCTGGTCTTCATGAAGCGTCACATAAGTCTTTGTCTTTAGCTAAATTCCAAAACGTAAACACAGCAAAGAAACTAAAGATTTCCATTTCACCAAAATATAAGAGGCTCCACCTGGTGGAACAACAAGGAACTACAGCTGATTTACATTTACCAACATGCACCACCTTCTTCTTTGTCCTAATTGGTTAAGATATCTTTAATTGGTTCAACTATAAACAGAAAATAATCAAATAAAGGTTCATTATTATCCTTAGTCTGGAGTAAATATACTATT